>NW_010972687.1:11548748-11549004 GCF_000737465.1 Haliaeetus leucocephalus | reverse complement strand
CCCCCTTCTATTTTTCGCCTCCCTTTTAGGATTAGTATGGCTATTTTCCGCCGGTCAAAGCCGAAGCGCGATCCACCGGCGGATTACCCGTGAGCGTGGCTCGCCGGCAGGTACGTGCCTCGGGAGCACGGCTCCCGGGTCTTGTGCAACTGCTCCGAGCCGGCAACGCTCCGGCCGGGGCTGGGGCTTTGAACGTTCCTCGCCGCCCAGGCGCAGCCCGCTGGCGCCGCGCGCCCAGGCGGCGGTAAGGCTGCGA
>NW_010972687.1:11546899-11547545 GCF_000737465.1 Haliaeetus leucocephalus | reverse complement strand
ACCTCCCCTTTTCGGGCGGCGCTGGGGGATGTTGCCCGCGGGCAAGCGGGATTATTGGCAGGCGCCCGTCCCCCCGCCCCGCCCCCGGCGGGGGTGGGGTGGCTTGGCCCAGCCCTTTTCGTCACTTTTGTCGCTGTTTTTCAGGCGCTGCGGGACCGATCGCATAATAGTTCCTGGAAATGTTGCATTATGTAACCACAGAATTTGCTGGCAGCCGGGCTGGGAAGAGGGAGCTAATTATGCGATTTTATAATCTCGCTACAAAGAAACTAGGACAATCTCGCCCGGGAAAAAAGCCCCCCAAACCCGTAACTGTAACAGATTTTGTTAAAAGTGCGTTTAATAAGGGAAGTAGACAACTGGGTAAGTGGGGAGGCAAGGCGCGCTCGCCGGCTGCGTGCCGGGTGCCTTAAAACGAGATTTGTGTTGCTCTAAATTTAGCCCCATCGCATTTTAGCAATTGTGGCTTCATGTGCTATTTCTGGTCTTTTCTCCAGAGCTGTGCGTGTAGACGTTCGAGGCCATTTGCTCGGATTTTTAACTCCACGCCTTCAGAGACGTTTTGATAAGGCTGTATTTTTAGGAAGGCATTTCGCCCAGACGCTGAGCCATCTCCTCCGGTACGGGCTTTCACTTGCCTCTTCTT
>NW_010972687.1:11546535-11546760 GCF_000737465.1 Haliaeetus leucocephalus | reverse complement strand
CGGCCCCCCGGGGGGCGGCGGGGCGGGGCCCGGGGGCCAGCCGCCAGCCCCGCAAGTAGGTCAGTGTGACAGAGCCGGCGGGGAGCGGAGCCGGCACGCTGAGCCCGATCCCGCCGCCCACCTTCCCCTCAGGCTTGCGCTGCTCCTCGCGCGCGCGGGGGTCGCCGTCTCCCCAGCGGCCGTTGGGAGCCGTTGGTGGCCGTTGGGGCGCGGCGGCCGCGCGGC
>NW_010972687.1:11505043-11546222 GCF_000737465.1 Haliaeetus leucocephalus | reverse complement strand
CCTGCAGGCAGGGAGCGCCAGACAAAGGCCCCCCCCCCCCCCCCCCCCGCCCTTTCCAGCGCTGTCGCCTGCCTCCCTGCCCCGCGGGAGAGGTATGGCTCGCAGGTAGGCATGAGATAGCCTAGCACACCCCCCAGTCCCGCGACCCGAGTATTTTCGGCTTTCTCCTTACGTAATGAACAACAAAAACAACAGAAAATGGCCATTGCCCAATTCTGTTATTTTGCCAAGTCACTTCGGCATTGCAGTGGCAAAAGCCGTGGCTGGACGTCCCATACTCTGGGGTCAGCTTGTGCTCTCTCCTCGACGGGAGCATAGCTTGAAAGTTGCTGATGATAACTTGGCTTTCAAGAGGAGGTGATTTTTGTGCGTGACTAAAACGGTCCTCTAACTAGACGAAACCGACATCACTGTGCTTGTGACCAATACCTCCGAAGTCCAAATCGAGTACCCCAGCCACTGTCTTTATGTTCAGTATACCTGCCATAGGTAGCGGCAGCAAAGTATTTTTAAAATGTGATATTCTTGATAACATGCATAAACTTTTCTGCTACTTGATTGTTGGGGTCAAGTACAGCTTTGATCATGAAGCTCTCATGGAGTTACTGTTGTGTTAAAAACACCCCCCCTTTTTTTTTTCTTTGTCCTTGTAACTTGAATGATTGCACTCAGTTTCATTGTGTTCACTCCTGTGTATGTAACCTACTTTGAGTCATCTTTGCCCTCCTCAGTAATTAATTCAATCCAGAGTCTCATTTAAAATATTGCTATGTGCATCACTTTTACGGTCCTTATTCAATCAAAATGTTGACTTTGATGGGAAATTTGAATGAATAAGGATTCGAGTTTTGGCCCAAAGACCTGAAATAAACCAACAAGTTCAAGGATTACTGAATAAAGATCCTTAATATCATTGGCACTGACAGTTATTGTTACAGAAGTTCTCACGTTACAAATATCTTTGACTGTTGGAAGTGCTAACGCTCTTTAGAATGATCTGCCTCTACTTTTTGTTTTTGTTCACTTTACATTTTTAACTCCTCTTACTCTCCAAAGGACTTAACTAGCTTTTAAAATATCCAGCTTCCTGGATTTGACTTCAAAGCCTCAATTTTCTGCTGTGTGGGGTTGGTTTGTTTTGGTTTTGTTTTTGTTTTAAAGGAACTGATCTGAAAGGTGTCAAAAAGCTTAGAGTCTTCCCTTGAGCAATATGAACTTACATGACCTTCTCACAGCTTAGCTTATCCTAAGACGGAACAGTATTTGCCATACTTTGGCTGAAATTTGTAGAATATAGACATTCTTTCTATTGCAATAAAGTCTAAACAGAGTCTGTGAAAGATATCAGTACCATGCTGCTTTTTTCAATCCTTTATCTTGAAATAAAACTCATAAGAAATAGAAACCTTTAGCTCATTTCAAATTGACTTATTTTAGCAAATAGTTATGCAAACTATCCTTATGCAATATTTTTTTCCAGACAGCAATCTCACTGCTGTTATAACATCACTATGATGCAATAATATGAACAATAAAATCCTCTGTTTGAGTCTTATTACACACTGTTAAGCAATGTATCTGACTCATCAGCTTAATTGACTCTTCTAGGTGACCTTGCCATGATCATTACAGCCAGTTATGAGATATAAATGTGCTTAGGATATGTAATAGAAAAAAAATGCAAATAGATGGCCAATTCCTGCAGTCTGTTCTAAAAGAAAATGAGAGTTGATTTCCATGTTACAGCATTTTACAGTGCTTGAAAGTAATTTTAAAAAAAATCTTTTCAAAAAAATTTTTTTCAAAAAGGTATATGTAACTGTCTAATACTGATGCTAAGCATGACTGTCAAAAATAAGATTGTGTAAGCAAGGGCATACTTGGACTTTACTCAATGTGATAGAAGCAACGTTCTCAAAAACTTGTTTTATTAAAAGGTAGATCTGAAATGAATTATTATTATTAGGACTTCCTTAGATATCTTGTTTTTTTCCTGATTCAAGTGTTGAGTTGATCCATGTCCAAACTAGCATACTATGAGACTGAGTTGGTGACAGATACTGCAAAAATCTCTCTCCTGTCAGAAAGAATGCCTTAAGACAAGGGGTTTTTTTTTCCCCTTTCTTGAGTTGCTCCATCTTGGTGTAATTTTCAGTCTGTCCTGAAGTATTTGAATAATTAACCAGTTTTTGCCATGGAGGTGGCTGCACAGCAGTTAGCAGTGTAGGGGAGCCAGTGCTACAAGACCTCCTCTTATGAGCAGAAAGCAACCCAAGAAAGAAAATGGTGCTCAGCATGGGCAGCGGTCTTCCTGCCTGGACCATCTCACAGAATCAGAGCTCTGAAGATTGCTATTTCTCTGTTCTGCTTGCAGTGAGCGGTAGATACCAACAAAGTGCAGGCAGTGTTTGTTTTACATGTTTGTACTTCAGTTGTTATGTAACAAGATGCATGTTTAGAGCATCAGCTGGGATTAATTGACATAATTCTGCTGCCTTTAAATAGTGCTATATAAATTTAGGTCAGCTGAAGGTCTGGTCCATGCTTGGCATTTTAAAAACACAGTTCAATAATAGAAAGCCATTTGTTGTCAGAATAATTAACATTTGATTTTGGTGTGGTGTTTTTTTGGTTTTTTTTGTTTGGTTGTTTAGTTGTTTTTTTTAATGGTTCTTAACTAGGGGAAAGCTGAGATCGTATTTCCAGAACATTGTTACTGTTAAGTTATAGCTTTTTGCAGCCTAGTTTTTCCTGCTGTCAAGTAGCTCTTGAAATGAGGAGAAGCATACTGTAACTTCAGTTACTGTTGTTTCTATTGGGGTTTTATTTAAAATACTGGAAAGTGATGTGATATTTAAAATGGCATGATTTATATACACATACTATATATATTACATATATGTCATTAAATATTTATGCAAGTTATATATGCATTTCCTTTGCTTCTCCATTTTAAAGTTTTTCCTGGCACTTTGAGTAACATTCTTAGATTCTGTTCCCCACCCCATGCCCCACCCCCTTAAATCAGAGCAGTAAACAGCTTATTTTGGAAAAATTGAGCAGATCAGATAGAATCATACTGTCTTCCTAAGGAAATGGAAGAAAATATAGGTCAAATTTGCACCTATTAACCTTGACTGACCTTTTTGAGCAACAGCTACCTTTAACATATGTTTTGTGCTCTCCAAATAATTTTATTTGCATAATTTGTGTAATTTACCTTTGGGAAGCGGGCTGTACTTTAATGAGTTAATTTGTAGTTATTAAGATAAACACTAAGTTAAGTAATTTTCCTAACAATGAAAGCCTTTTGTAAAAATTAAATATGACATCAACTTTCTGGGTACAGCTTGGAGGTGGGTAATATGAAGGTGCAATAGTGTTCCAAGTTCCATGGCGATCTTATTAATTTTTTTTATATTTGATTGAAAAGTGTCATGATAAATGAATTTTGATGTTCCCAATGGACTATATTGTGTAGACATCTCCCATTTTTTTTCAATAAGATGATCAGCATCTTAGCAAAAATGGGTCATCTTGTACAAAGCTATCATCATCAGTGTTCCACTGACCTAATTACACGTTGATCCTGAAACTGTAAGCACTTAAGATGCCCATGAAGCTGTAAGAAAAGGGAACGGTGTACAGGATCAATAGTTCTGCATTGCTCCATGCTGTTGTAATGGATTCATGGTCTCTATGAGTGCAACTATATAATGGCAGTAATTGGTGGTAACACTTGTATTGTAAATGCTTTTCTCCTTTGTGACTGTGGCTAACCTGTCCATCATAGCATAAAATGCCATCACCTCATTTTTTTCCAGAAAGTTTGAATCTCATTTGCTCTACATTGCCTAGACTTTCTTGCCTGCAAATCTGTCCTAGGGATAATATTACTCTTCCAGTGGAGCCAGCATTAAAGCTTTTCTTCAAAAGGAACATAATTTTACTAACGGTGCTAGATAAAAGGCAAGGAGTATGTTGAAGGATTTCAGTGAAGGTTGGAATAGGGCCACATCCTCTGTTGGAGAGGATTTATGAATTATGATAGACCTGAAAGGTGCAGAATTTCATAGTGTAATTTTTGTGTCTGTGGAAAGTGGTAGAGATAGAGTGGCTCCAGAGTATTTCAGCACTATCTAGGCAGGCTGTGTATTCACCACCTAAGCTTAAACTCAGCCTCCTGTCTTGCGTGTGCAATGAGGAGGATATTTTTTCTGTACCTCATAAAAGTCCCAAGACAGATAGCAAGTGTTTTAAAAACATTTTGAAGATAAAGTGCAAACTGTTTTATTCAGTTTTTCAAAGTCTGGAATGCAAATTGGTCATTTAGGTATCTATGAACAGGTTCTACACAAGCTCTTCTGGTATGTAGACAGATTTTCAAAATAGATAACCTGTGACAGAATGGTAGCAGCAATAATCATTAATGATACCTATGCAAAACACGGACAACAGCAACTAAAAATATGCATAGACACATATCAATAGGAATTTTTATTGGTTTTGCAGTTTGCCATATAGTGGTGAAGGTGACAGGGGCGTGGTTCTTCTTTAAAACAAGAAGTTGTACTTATTTTCTTCCATTTTTGAAGGACTGAGAGAAATTTTTTGGACACATGGTGATAGAAAAGTGAATTGTGTTTGAGCATCCAACTGCTAGAAAAGGCATTTCATAGAATCACTATCAAAATGTTAGAGCAATAGCATTGAACAATTAGTTATCTCATGCTAGAATATGTTTGAAAAATTATACTTGGAGGTAGCATGAATTATTTTGCTAAATACAAAAAATAATACGCAGTTACTCAGTGGGGAAACATATGTACGTGGGGAGGCCCATGTGCATTCTCTAAAGCAGAAATGACTTAGGTAATTAAATTACACAGAAGAGAGAAAGGAAAGATTGTGGCCCTGTCCTTCAACCTTCTGAAACATTTCAATTATTACAGTGTGAATACACAAATCCCCAGGATCAGATCCTTAATGTACTATTTTGACACAATCAGATCACTTAAGTATTTTTTGAAGTCCATGGATAAATTAAGTTTTTGTGATTTCTGCATATATAATTTCTTGCTTCAATAGCATGAGTTCTATACGACAGTCTCATTAATATTTGGATCTGGGATTGTGTGATGCTTCTGTTGAAGCCAATGGCAAAATTGCTGTGGGAGCAAGACTGGGTCTGTAATTAAGTTAATAGGGTCGACTGTTATTACATTGTTGAATTGGCACTCAATGCCATTAACATCAACCAACCAAAAAAAAAATCTTTAACAGTGACTAATGTAAGGCAGTATTAAATGTTGGTTTTATAACACTTTATGAGGGAGTGATAAAGCAATTGAAAAATTAATCATAAGGGAAAATACTGGAATTTGAAATATAGTCAGAGGAATCATTACAGTTCATTACTTTATGTGTAAATACTGATGTTTTCCAGTGGAATTATAAAATGCAAGTGAAGTGAAATGGCTGGTTTCATTGAAGGCATTTTGCCATTATCATCAGATGGATTTGATTTGTTTACAGACTCAGCATTGGGCTGATCTACATGGAGAAGTATTAATAAACAAAGGCTTTGCCTCCTGTTTGTAAAGCAGCAATTCCAGTTGCCATGATAAAAGTTCTCAAGGAAAATGTGGAAAGAGCTAAAGATTTATTGTTGTTTTGCTAGTTCACTAAAGTGATGGCATGTGAACTAACTACATAAATAGCAAATCAGTAAGAATATATCAGTGGGTTACATGTTTGTCTTGACAGCTTCACTGATGGACTCTGGCAGAAAGCAAAGTTGAATACTGCATACAAAAAAATGTTCGTTTTGATACACACTTAATATTTGCTGTAGACTTGCATGCTACTTACGTTCTGTCTATTTGTGCCAGGAACAATGTGTACAGGAGGGAGGCTGGCCAAAACAGGAGTTGTCAGTGCTACAGTGAGCAGATTGTACACTGGAATGGCCCAAACTGCAGAAGTTCCGTGGAACAAGGGACATGAACTCTGCAGGTTGTTGGGTTGTTAAGCGCAGCTCAGTGCCAGTGTTAGGCTGCAGGAGATTACGGCTGGATGTGCAGCTGAGTTTTGATACATGGACAGTGATACTGATGAACTATGCCATTAGTCTACATTCATTTAGGAAAAGGAAACCAAACCAACAACTTTTAGCTAATTATCATTATTATCATTATTAGTAGTATTTTTCCTAGATTGCAGTGTTGGACAAACACCAAAGTGGAATCACTTTGAGCTGGAGACCATACAGGTAGACACATAGTTCTCATCCTGAAACAGACTTGTTAAAGACTAAATGTATTGCTTCTATATCATGTGGAAATGGAAGATTGGAATATAAGAGGGAAAAAAAGTTGCATTAAATCTGTGTAGGTATAGTTTCATTCTTCTAAAATATGCACAAATCCTATGTTTATAAGTACTTCCTTGCTGTTGCTACTGTTTCAAGTAAGCATAGATGTTCCAGGGTGTATGGCAGATAAATAACAGAAAATTATGAAGTATGCATATTAGTATCCCTTTTTTAAGAGAATAAATATTTTTATTTGGGTTTGAGTGTAGCTTTCTAGTACTGTTAAATTCAGTAAGACTTCTGTATTGGTAAGGCCTTGAAATGTCACAACAGTTGTTCTGAACTGTTTTGACTTCAGTGGGAGTTGGCTGAGAAGCATACTAAGAGACAAGTGATGATTTCATAGGTATTCAGTACGTGTTATACTGCTTCCTACTGTGTACCATAGAAAGTGTATGCATTTCCTCAGAAATGCAGAAGTTGTTAATGATACAAGGGAATACAGTGATTGAAATATAACAAGACGATTACGGATCAATAGCTGTGTGTTCCAAATGCTACAGGATAATAAAATAAAATCCCAGTATTTTTCTTCTTTTAATGTAAAGTCATGTTACAGAGACTGAATATTCCACAAATGCCACAAAATTTCAGGTAGCCTTGTCTCTTTTCATTTTTAAATTCTGTGTGTTCAAAAATGATTTTTTTTTTAAGTATTGGGTTGTACTAGATTTAAAATGGTATGCATATTAATTAAACAATTGATTACATGTAGCAGTGAAATGGACAGAATGGCTCTACAGCTTCTTCAGCAAATCAAGTTATACTGAATGTTTGGACAAACAGATGTTGCTTTGTTGTGGGGTTTATTTTTGTTTTTAAACCTCATCCAGCTCCTATTTGACTTGACAGAAAACTCCCTTCGACTCATTTGAATTTTGGATCAGGATCTAACTATGTAATTGCTTGTATATTAGACATACATTTCTCCTTTACAAACATGGCAATTTGTGGTGTTGCTTTTGCACTAAAATGTTAGATGCTGTCTTTGGTGTGGCTGGCTTCTATTTTCCGCTAAAGCTGTATTATCGAAGACAAATAGTTACATGTCAGTAATTAACCACGGATTTTAGGAAATTCTACTTAGCTGTTCTATTAAATGTGTTAATTTTTCATGACAGAAGAGTTGGCATGGTTTGATGGAACAGAACTCAGCTTGAAACCTGAGTCTTTATGACCCTGCTTGATTGTTATTACATCACTCACTCCTCTTTGCCTTCTGGAAAAGACAAGAGAAACTGGCAGAATACAATTCATTAATTCTCTTATAACTTTCCCAACTGATAATGTTAAAATTAGTTTCATTAGTCATTGTAAAAACATTCCCAATAAATAGTGACATTAATCTGAAGTGGCTGATTTTTTTTTTTTTTTTGTTATGCAGGGAAGAATCATTGCTGACTCAATAGAGAGTTCTACAAAAGCACTTGGCATACCACATTTATTTTACCAGGAACATGACTGACTGGAAAATGAGATATTGAGAAGCAATATCTCAGATCAAGACCAAATGATCTTATGAGAATAAAGTATTTTTGCATTAAGAGGGACTAAATAAAACAAAGGTCAATTTAAATGCTAAGTTCAAATTTAATGATTAAAATGTCTGAAGCTAAAGGTTAAGCTAGTTTTCCTTTGTTAATTGTAAGACTTTTAGATCAAAATTCTACTTCAATGCAAACACTTTTTTCTAAAGGTGCACATGCCTCAATGGTATTAAACTTTACTTTCATGTAATAAGACTATTTTTCAAATGCAAATTATTAATGAAATGTTATTTCTCTAATGTATTTTTCAATACTGATTTTAAAGTTTTCTTCATGAGACAAGAAAAAAGATTATGTAATACATTTTTTTTCTTGCCACTATTTTTTTAATAGTTAGGTATTTGCCCAAATTATAAATTCAAACTAGTAAATGCACACACATATGATTGATCAAAAAGGCATTTTAAAATTCCAAATGTGTGTGTGTATATAAACATATATATTTTTAATAGGATGCAAAACCAATAATTAAATCTTTAATAGCTTTAATGGATAGTGGTGTTATTTTAAGACAATAGAAAGTACTGCAGCTTCTCTAACTCAGCTTATGTTAATTTTAATCCATGAAGGACCCAAATATATAGCATTTCTAAGTCACACACCACAGCTGTTTTTAGAGGAGATGTTTTAATGTGGAAGAACAAGATACTTTCTAGTGCTGCTCATCAACATGCCTGGTGTCCTGCAGTATTAAGTGTTCAAGGTTTAGGCTGGTCAGTGATATCATGGAAAGTTCTGTGACAACATTACTGTAGGATCAAAACTCAAATATTTTTATATTGATTTTTCCTTGGATAATATTGTGTTTGTTTTGGAAGCAAATCTGCTACCTAGGTATCATAAAGCTTAGAGTATCAGTTGTTTCAGTGTTGAGCTGTCTTTGTATTACAGCAGGTTTAATGAACCAAATGCTAGTCTAAGCTTTTTATCAAAAGCTACTTTTGCGTGTCCTGAACCAGCAATTCCTAAACAGTAATCAAATTCTCTGTTTATTCCAGGTTTTTAAGAAGATTCTCATTGCCTCTGCCAAGAAAATTGGTTCTAGACTTCTGTCTGAGAACATGAAAAAAAAGGAAGAATGTGCGTGGATTTAAAATCACTGTATTTATCAAGTTGTGGAGTGAGAAATACTGGGGTAATAGCTTGCTCTGTTGCTCATTGTAGATCTACTACAAATTGTTTCTGATGCAGCTGAGAAAAATGCAGACCCTTAAAAAGGAACACGGACCTGTTGACACAAGTAGCAATGTGGACAAAATCATGGTACTTAAGTCTACCTTAGCTGAAGTGTCTGAAGAATTGTCTACAAATGAAGATATATTACTTACTGAAGCAAGTAGCGGAAAAAGCAAATCTTCAGCTTGCCGGAGAAAGCGAGAATTCATTCCAGATGAAAAGAAAGATGCTATGTATTGGGAGAAAAGGCGGAAAAATAATGAAGCTGCCAAAAGATCTCGTGAAAAACGACGACTGAATGACCTTGTCTTAGAGAACAAACTAATTGCACTGGGAGAGGAGAATGCCACTTTGAAGGCTGAGCTGCTTTCGTTGAAGCTAAAGTTTGGTTTAATTAGTTCTGCAGCCTATGCCCAAGAGATACAGAAACTCAGTAGCTCAACAACTGTGTATTTCCAAGACTACCAGAGTTCCAAATCAAATATTAGCTCATTTGTAGATGAACATGAACCATCTATAGTTGGCAGCAGTTGTATTTCTGTCATCAAACATTCTCCTCAAAGCTCAATGTCCGATGTGTCTGAAATATCATCCGTAGAGCATACTCAACCAAGTCGTATACAAAACAACTGCAGAAGTCCTGAAAATAAATTCCAGATTATAAAACAGGAGCCCATGGAATTAGAGAGAGAGCCAAGAGATGACAGAGGTTCATATAAGGCATCCATATATCCAAACTACATGGGAGCTACCTTTAATGTGTACTCACATTCTCCTCCTCTCCTGCAAGTTAATAGGTCCTCCAGTAATTCCCCCAGAACATCAGAAACTGATGATGGTGTAGTTGGAAAGTCATCTGATGGAGAAGATGAACAGCAGGTTCCTAAGGGTCCAATCCATTCCCCAGTTGAACATAAAAATGTTCATGCAACAGTTAAAGTTCCAGAAGTGAATTCTTCAGCTTTGCCTCACAAGCTTCGAATTAAAGCCAAAGCCATGCAAGTTAAAGTGGAAGCAATGGATAATGACTATGATGCAACACAGAAATTGTCATCACCCATTGACATGTCCTCAAAAAGACATTTTGAGCTTGAAAAACATGGTGCACAAAACTTGATGCATTCTTCTCACACTCCTTTCTCGGTTCAAGTGACTAACATCCAAGACTGGTCACTTAAACCAGAACTCTGGCATCAGAAGGAACTCAATGTAAAAATTCAGAGTGGCTGCAAAACTGGAGTTGTTGAAATAAAAGACAATATCTACAATGTCTCTGAGTCAGAGAACCTGTATTTGAAGCAGGGCATAGCAAACTTATCTGCAGAGGTTGCTTCACTTAAAAGACTTATAACTACACAACAAATCTCTGCTTCAGACTCTGGTTAAGTTACTACTGAATAAAGGCTTACTGTTTTAAAGGATGTCATTTGCAGTAGATCAATATGTTTTGTATTATGCTGAATTTTCACTGGACTTGTGATGTCATTTCACTGTAGCGTTCACATAATGTCTGATGGGTGTCTTTTTGTGCACAAATTATTATGAAGACTAGGTTGTGTTATGATCACTATGCCTTGTGTATAGTCAAGTAGCCTGTACAAAGGCTGTATATAGTGAACTTAATTTTCTTTCTGTTCTTCTACTATAAAGCCTGCAAGTTACCAGTTACAATAAAATATTGGTGACAAACACAGAACACCTACTCCAGTTCAGTTGATTTTATGAACTTGTAAATAAGTTGTTAATTAAAAAATGGCTTTTTCTTACACTGTGCTCAACTTCACTTACATGTTTGGTTTTTACAGCCTAACAACCAAATTACAATTTACAACATCTGTAATCCTTCTGGCCACCTTTTTCCTTAACAAGTTTTTTAGAAGAGAATAGAAATAAAGTGAGTATTTATAAATGAAACAGTACCAATTTATAGCCTTAGCCTTCTTTAACTTATTTATTAGTAGAAGTCAACCAAAACCCACACAAATTCTAACCCAGTAACTATCTAATATCAACAACCTTTTTTCTCCTTCTATCTCAGATGAGACAGTAGTGAGTTTCCTGAATGGTTTATTGTGATGAACCGTATTTTCACTAATATAACTTGGTGTTTAGATGAAATTAGTTAAGTTGGATTTGTGCATCTGCAAAGTTTTCAGAGCCTTGCAGTGAGAGAACTGGGCAGCACCATCTTTGCCAAGGGGTGGCTTGTGCGTGCAGGGGGTGCAGGCATGGAAAGAAGTATGCATGAAGGCTGCATAAAAGAGTCTGTCCCTCCTGCACACCATGGTTCTTTCCATGCAGACCGTGGGCCACCTGTAGATGAAGGATAAGGCTACTGGATCTGTAAACTCTGAGCACAACTAGGCAAATATCTACATAAGGGGCAGGCCATAGTAGTAGCAGAGTTAGAGGAGATCATCTGCTGGTTTAGTTCCCAGTGTGGGACATAATGCAATTGTAAGTATGAAGTAAGTCTTACCACCAATTTGGCCTTGGTTTCAATGGCTTAGTCAACTGAACTGGAATACCCTGGCTCACTACAGGGCATTTTGCAAGAACTTCTTAAATCTAAAATAGAGGCTATGTAAAGAACTGCACAATCCAGCTACTGCTAGCCCCTTACAATTTATGCAGATGATAAGTTCTTCAGCTGATGACTGGACAGGGCCGTGGTGCTCCTTGTCTTTGAGAAGAGCCATTGAACCACGGTGACTAGAATTAGATCACATATCCTTGGTTTGGCTTACCAAAGTCTTTCATTTTAAAATTAAAAATAATTTATAAATAGAGCATAGACTTGGCAGAGGTTCTTTTCATGATACTTTCCCCTTCTTTTAACGTACTAACGTACTAATAAATCAGACTAACAAATAAGCTTTTCCTCAAAAGGCTTTTTATTAATTGCCATACTGTATAATGAATGGAACTGTTCCATAGACTTAAAATACTAGTTAAGAAAACAATATGTAGGTATTGTTTTTTAAATTCATACTTGACTTGAGTGAGAGGAATTTGTCAATTTTTTGGGGATATGAAGAGGAGTCTGAGTTACTCCTGATAGCTCTGAAGCTTGGTCCAGCAGTCAAGGCAATGGCAGAACTCCCTGATGTCAGCAAGGCCAGGATTCACTTCTGTACCTTTTCAGGAGCTGATGATTCACAGCCATGTTCTGGGAGGACCTTGGCACAGAAATCACTGGTACTTTCTGAGCTTTTTTGAGCCTTCTAACTGCTGTGCTGTATTTGTGGCATTCAGAGTTAATAAACTGTTATTCTTTTTTCATGCCTTAATAATACAATAGACCCCATAGCTGGGCTCTGTATGTATTTGGTAATTAATATAGATGACATTTCAATGTTACTGAAAATAAGCTCAGGATTATTGCATGAAATGTAAAAATTTGCATTGAATGATGGGGATATGAGACATGAGGCAGTGATTGCTACTGTCTCTTTGCTTGCTAAGTATCTTCTGTAAGCAACAATAAAATTCTTTAAATATTTTGCATATTATTTATCACATGTAATGTGTTCAAGGAGAGGACTTAAAACTCTCAGTGTTGCCATCTGTGTAAGCCTAGATCTATTGGTTTTTTTTTTCCATTTCTTGTTACAGTTGTTTGTCATAATGGAAGAATGTTGTCCTCTTTCTAGCTCATTATATATTTTGTGTATCTGTTTTGTGCAATTAATACTTAACAGTAATGATGTAGTTAATTTGTTGAAGGATGTCATTGCAAGAAAGTTATAGCATGGAGCTTAGGAGCACAATCAGATGTTATTTATACTCCCTTTATACCTTAGTGTTATGCTTCATTTGAAGAAAGAAATAAATAATTTGTCTTTTGTTCAAAACCAGATCTAACTACAACATGGTTTTCTATTATGTTCATCGTCCCACTCCAACACAGAGGTGTTAGCTGCAGTTGATGGCACATCTTCCTGTGCTGAAGTTGCTATTTCTGCAGCTAATCTCTTCCACAGAGATTGTACAGTTACAAAATGCAGGAGTGTGGGTGGTACATATAGAGCCCCATTCTTGGCTACAGTTGCAAACTGGCCAGATGAAACTCTCAGCTGCTCAACTGCAGTAAATGTGGTATAGATGGCCTCCTCACCCAGAGACCCTCACCTGTCTTTAGCCTGCTTTCCTTCAGGACGTGGAACCGGGAAAGATGGAGACTCACACTGACTGGGGGGAGGGAGAGAATGCAGTGGGATTCTCCTCCCCTGCTCCAGCTTTCAGCAGGTACATAGTTACATATGTGTGTGACTGGTGAGCTGGGGAATCAGCCAGCTGTGCCCTTCCAGCTTGCCTTCCCTGTACTGTAGAAAACAGATTCGGCCTCCAGGAAAAGAATATCCTTGGCTGGTCTATTAGTCTCTCCGCTGGAGATCAGATGGTTGGTTTGAGCCCAAAATGGGCTTTACCTAAATGAATATGAACTGGTATCACATCTCCTAAGTCATCAAAACTCTTGTAAACTCAGCGATTAACTGACAAAACAACATAAAACATGCTGAAAGTGGAATCTTTCTCATGTGAAGTAACATGGATGACTAGAAAGTAACTGAAAAATGACTGTAGAGTGTCCCTTCAAATGAGAATGTTAAGGAAGACCACATACAGAAACTGGGACCTCCAGAGGCTTACCAATACAAATTGTCATTTTTCATGGGAACACAGGAATTAACATGCTAGATTAGTTTGGCTAGCCCTGAACTTTGCCTGTGATAATCGTTAGTATGAAGGGCTTCATGGGAAGTTTTAAGAAACACCCAGGGCAAATAACTGTTGATGAGCAAGGTAAATTTTTTCCTAGTGACATCAGCTGGTGGCTCATCAACACTGTGAACAGGTCCTCTGTTAAATCTGCCCAACTTAATTATGCATAAACACAATAATATACCCTCATGTTCTATCAACACTTATTTTTTGGTAGGTACAAAGATTGAATGTGGATATGCCCATACATATACCTAGCCCATACATTAAGTTTTTCTGCATTCCTTCAACTTTCTGCCTTCAGTAAAACTTATATACTGCATGGGATATACTTAAATTATATTAATATCCTGTACAGCCAAATATCCTCTTGTTCATGAATAGGAGACAGGTGATTGGCAATTCCTGGTTAATCGCTTATTACTCTGGATGTTTTCATTAAAGGCCCTTATGTCCATGTGAGCAGTTTATGAGACTAAAAACATTTGTTTTCTGTAGAACTTAACCAAAATGTAAAATTGCACCATAAACACATTGGGGAAGTTTTATTAAAATATCAACTTCTAAAAATCTTTTCTACTTGCTAGTACATAAATATGCTGTTGAAAATAGGCAGTATACAATGAATTTAGCAGAAAACTCACAAAATCTAATTAATATGGCCTTTATTAACACCATATTGTTTTAAAAATACTTTTACAGTTTATTGCACAATATGAGCTTGGTAGCTACAAGAATACAACACAACAATTTTTGGTATTTATTGCATAAGAATGAGTAGCACATATTGTTCCATTACCAAGTGCCAAATTAAAAGTTAAAAATACTAGGCCAAATACTAACTAAGGCTTTCAACTCAGTGTTAGATTCTGCTTTCCTTAATGCAGCAGACTTCTTATGTGTCCAGTAAGGGACTTAATCAAGATGAGTAACATTGCCAAGACATAATCTTTACGGTTCACTCATGTCACGGACTCCTACTAATTTTCCTGTTTCTAAGGCTAACTTCCTTATGACACAACAGTGATATATGACTCACTTTATTCATATCACTGGAGTTATAGGGAACTTGCTCATGTATGAAAGAGAAGGCAGCCAGATATTCAACTATTATTTATTCAATGACAGCTCTAAAAGGACTCAGTGAATTATGAGCAAAAGCTCAGAGTAGAGGTGTAGTGTTTATTTGCTTGACAGAGAAAGCATCAGAAGACATTTAGTTTTAGGACTCCAAAAAATAGCAGGAATGCATCTATGCTTTTTATGATCTGACCAGCTATTACCTGTGTGCCAATCCCAATGGCCATTACTAGAGTTATGGTAATTCCTCCTCTTTAAACACTATGGAGCTCCACAGGATTACAAGCATAAGTGCTCGGGAAAACCAAATGTAGGGCCTGCAACTCTGCCACAATTTTATGTGGGTTTTAATCTCCTGCGCACAAGCAGCCTTCCTGCTTGTACGGCATCTCAGAGAGATCTGATCTGAGAAAGCCTGCATCAGTCCAAAGGTTCTGGGGAAGCTAAATGGCCATCTAATAATACCAACATTCAGATAACATGGTCAATTTTTCCTCCACCAACCTGTTCCCCCTACAAACGGATACACAACTTAAAATGCCAGGCAGTTGTTACACTTTTCCATGCTATTCAGATTCTTGGATGTGCAAATGCCTGAATGGGCATCTAAGTTAATGACTTCCATATGTAAAAAGAACAGTCTGCCCTTCTATCTCTGTGTGCCAGAGTCGGCATCCATTATGTCTACATTTCTGAGGCACGATACCAAACACGTTTCTTTCTGACAATTTGGGCCTCTAAAAATTCTCTTAAGTTTTGTATATAAATATACTGAGGACATATTGCATCGCTTTCCATGCGAATTGCATTATGTAGCCCTGAAAGCCAGGATATTAATGGTCTGTATAACAATCAGAAAATACCAAAGCGTAATACTGTATCATATAAAATAGCTGAAAAGATGGTAAAATGCAATGAGAGCCATTGTAGCAGAACACAGTGTTCCTTTCTCTGGGCCTTGTTCCCATTAAGGATTTAGAAATACTAGAGGGAATTTAGAGGAGAAAAGTAGAATAACAAACTCGCAGAGGCCGATCCACGAATTAAAGCACATTAACCTATAAGTCCAGACTATACATATCAATAGCCAATATATTTGCACAAAATATTTAGTTCCCATTGTCCAAAACAGTCTTGGTGACACATGTTTTTTAAAAGCCTGGTAGTTAAAAATGTGAACAAGCAAATGTCAAAAATGTTTATGTAAGCAAAACTATATTGGACAAGAGACTGTAACAGTTAGACAACATACATGGCCTATAAATATTGTCTGGGGCTGGAGGGAATAGTTTACATTTTCTCATTTTTTGTCCTCCTCCATGGCTGCCTTCCTTTAAAAAGAAAGATTTTTAACTTCTTTCATCAGATAATGTTTATGGCAGTGAAAACTATGAAAATTGGAGAAAAGCAAACAATGCTGATTTGATGGTATTGAAAGGTAGTAGAATGGAATAGTTCCAGCTGGAAGGGATCTACAACGATCATCCAGTCCAAATGCCTCTTCCACTTTAGGGCTGACCAAAAGTTAAAACTTATTATGAAGGGCATTGTCCAAACGCCTCTTTTTAAGGCACTGACAGGCATAGGGCATCGACCACCTCTCTAGGAAGCCCGTTCCAGCGTTTGACCACCCTCTTGTTAGAGAAATGCTTCCTAATACCAAGTCTGAATCTCCCCTACCACAGCTTTGAACTATTCCCACGTGTCCTGTCACTGGATCCCAGGGAGAAGAGATCAGCAGCTCCCTCTCCACTTCCCCTCCTCAGGAAGTTGTGGAGAGCAATGAGGTCACCCCTCAGCTGCCTTTTCTCCAAACTAGGCAAACCCAGAGTCCTCAGCCGCTTGGCATCCATCTGCCGAGCATCTGCTGAAGATGGGCTCTTTCCAGGTGGAGGAGAAGGCATGTCAGTGCCAAGGCTGGATCTGGAAGAGCGGGAAGAAAGCCTGTGCTCGAGGGCAGCAGCATGGTCACCGTTCCCTGGTTGCCTTCCAGCCGGGCAGCGCGCCGCATCTGCTGGTGCCTGGCGTTGTCCCTCTGGGGGGCAGGACTTTGCGCTTCCCCTTGTTGAGCTTGTCGGGGCTCCTGCCTTGGCAGGGTACAACCCTAGGCTGATGCAGAGAGCAGCACCGAGTCGTGAGTCTGTGCGGGAGGAGGGTTTTGGGTGCCGCTGTAGCGAGGCTGCAGCCGGCAGTGCAGGCTGGTGGGAGAGCAGAGCCCCGGGACGTGGGGGCAGAGGGTGAGGTGAGGAGGAGGACCAGCCCGGGGTGATGAGCGGTGGGGCACGGGCTGGTCCTGGAGAGCCCCCGGCTGGAAACATCTGCCCCAGGAGCAGCTGCAGAGATGCTGCAGGCCTGGAGCTGGGCAGCACTTGCCTTCAGGGGGAACAATGAAGTAGTACCTGGCACGCATACGAGGACCCATCAGTGTTAATGTCCCACCCCTCCCGGCAAAAAAGCAAGACAGGGCGAGGACAGCAACACCACCTGCACTGTTAGTAACACTGAGACTTTTTCTGTAGTTTTCATGCACTTATTTTATTTGGATGATTAGATGTGGGGGGCCGGGAGCCCTTGAGGGCTGGCGCGTGCCCCAGTTGATGGCCCAGTACTGGTCTGGCCACCCCTGAGGGACCCTCCAGGATCACCGACGCGGTGCTGGCCTCTTGTTGGCTGCAGAGGCCTCGGAGCTGTCAGTCCTCCTCTTTGGGGCTCGCCGTGGCCTCCCAGGGGAGCGTTCACTGCCGCGGCTGGAAGTGGAGGGCTCGGGCACAGCCTCCCCTGGCTCCTCCTGGGGCACTTCTTGCTCCGCAGGGATGGCAACGGGAGCAGAGGGGTGGCTGCTGGGACCCCCACCAACGGCAGCGGATGAGGTGCCAGGGAGCTCGTCTGTGCTGGATCTGCTGGAGGAGGCTGGGTCGGTGACAAGAGACTCTCCTTGGGTGGCAGTGGGGCCGGGGGCACCTGTGGGGCGGTCCTCCTGACCTCCAGCAGCAGGGGCATCCTGCCAGCCCAGCAGACGTTGGGTCTCTCTGCTGTGCCGTTGTGCAGCGACATGTCTGTGGTGTTGGAAGAATGTCTCCTCACGGCTTTGGCGGGAGACCCCCAGCACCCGTCCCAGCAGCTCTGTATCCATCCTTTGGCTGGTCAGGATGGTGGTGACGGTGTCCTCCTCCATGGCTGCCTCCAGCACCCTGCTGCCAAAGATCTCCTCCATCTGCCGATGGACACAGGGCTGCAGGATCTGGAGGAGCGCTGGGTTGTCCCGTAAGCTGTTCAGCCAGTTTGGAGGCTGGAAGATGCCCACAGGACGCCTGGGCACCCCTTCTGCAGCCCACCGTTGGGGTGCTCCAGGGAGATGGAGGTCGTGGGCAGCTGCGCGTCTGGGAGCTCCTCCCGCCTGACGGACAACGCCTGAGGGTGGTGTGATGATATGCTCCATGTAGTCATCATCCGCCCGCACCGAGTGCAAGATGGAGAGGATCCTCCTCTTGCAGAGGGGGCACTCGGGCTTGCTTTCAGCCCACCGCAGGATACATGGGTAGCAGAACCGGTGGAGGCATGGCATAACAAAGCTGGCCTCTTCCCAGCTGCCCAGGCAGATGGGACAGTGGTCCTCCAGCTCTGTGGCCATGCTCTCCATGTGCTGCGGTGGGCTGGGGGGAACCAGGGACGTGGAACCCCTCCCTCTCACTGGCGCTGCAGCAGCTGGTGTCACGCTAGAAGAGGAAGAGAGGGCAGGGTCACTGTCTGGCCTGTGGAGGGGTGGAAGAAGTGCCCAGGTCCCTCAAGAAGGAAACCCTCCCAGCTCCCCAGGGTGAGGTGTCCCCGACCAGCTCACCTCTGCTGCTGCGAGCGTAGCTCCTGGGTGCCCCAGCTGCCTGGAGCTGGCAGGGCTGGGGAAAATCCTTCGACAGCTCTGGGGTCGGGCACTGAGAGCTGCAAGGAGCAACTCCCCGAGCACGACACCAGCGCCAAGGCCTCGCTCAGTGCTCCAGACCTCGCGATCTGCTCAGCTGGAGTGCGGGCACGAGCCGGCTGGCTGAGACTCAGCGCCCAAATATAAGCAGTGAGGGTCGCCTGGTCACAATCCATTGCTTGGGGATGTTGTAGTCCATCCCTCAGTGACATCACAACAGGCTATCCTTGCCCACAGTGCTCGCCCCAGCAGTGCTGCAGCCCCAGCACAGGTGTCCATTGCTAGGTGACATCACAGTCCATCGCTGTGGGGTGGGGGGGAAGTGAATGAGCAGCTTTGTGGTCCTTAATTGCTGGCTGGGGTTAAACCACAACATCATCTCACAGTTGGACAACTTGTCCAGAAGGATGCTGTAAGGGACTGTATCAAAAGCCTTCCCAAAATCCAGAAAAGCCATATCTGCATTCTCTTCACCCACTAGGAGGCCGACTTTATCACAGAAGGATAGACAGGGATTTCCCTTTGTGAACCCATGTTGACTGTGCCTGATGATTGCATTGTCCTTGAAATGCCTTTCAGTAGCACCCAGTAGGATCTTCTGCTTCATTTCTCCAGGTGCTGAGTTTACAGTAACAGGTCTGTAGTTTTCTGAGTCTTCCTTCATGCCTTTCTTTTAAATTGGAACACTGCTGGCCAGCTCCCAGTCAGCGGGGGCCTACCTAGGCTCCCAAGACTTCTGGTACATGATGGAGAGGGGTGCTGCTATCACATCCCCTAGCTCATTCAGTACACAGGAATGAATCCCACCAGGTCCCATGGATGTATGAACATTCAGCTGATACCGCTGGCCCCTTACAATTTCCATGTCCCCACAAGGAAAGTCGCTGTTCCTGCAGTCATGGTCCTCCAACTCAGAGGACCGGACAGCCCAAGGTCTATCATTAGTATTAAAGACTGAGGCAAAAAAAGCACTGAATGCCCCCACTTCTTCTGCACTCCTATTTGCCAGGGGACCATCTTCAGCAAGTATGGGTCCTATATTTTCCTTGGACATCCTGTTGGTATTAACATACTTTAAAAATCCTATCTTGTTTTCTAGTACAACAATAGCCAGTTTCAACTCCAGCTGAGCTTTGGCCTTTCATGTTGTATCCCTACATACGCAAAGGACGGCTCTGTAATCTTCCTGTGAAGCCTGACCTTGCTTCTAGAGATCATCCAATCTCTTTTTCCTCCTGAGTTCCAAGAGGAGTTCCCTGTTGAGCCAAGCTGGTCTTCTGCCCCGATTGCTTGCCTTGCAACACAATGGGATGGCCTGCTCCTGTGCTTAAACTGACCAGCACTCATGGACCCCAAAGCCCTCAAAAGCAGATTCGCAGGGAACACTGCGAAGTAGGTCCCCAAGCAGCTTAAATTTTGGTCTCTTGAAATACGGGGTAGCAATGGTGGTGAACTTTTTTCTCGTTACACTAAAAATTTTAAACTCAACCATTTTGGGATCATGGTGGCCAAGATAGCCACCTACCATCACACATCCCGTGAGTCCTTCTCTATTCAGAAATGACAAGTTGAGGACAGCACCTTTCCTAGTTGGCTTACTGAGTACTTATGACAAGAAATTATGTTCAGCCAACTCCAGGAATTTCCCAGGCTTGCTTGTCACAGCAGTACGTTACTCCCAGCTGATGTCTGGGAAGTTGAAATCTCCCATAAGGACAAGGACTACCAATCCAGAGATTTCTCTTAATTGCCTATAGAATAATTCAGCAGTTCTAGTGTTGGTATGGAAGGGAGGTACAGTCTTCAGGTTTATCCATTAATGTACATCAGTTTCTAGATCAACAACAAATTTCACTGTAAATCCTAGGAACACAGTGAGAGATATAGGTAAATTAAAAACAATGCCTTGTATTTGAGAGTCCACTACAGAACTTTCTATGTCTATACTGGGTTCCTGGTACATTGTTTATGTAGTATCTATGCACTAGTCTCTTCAGGTATGGAAAAAATGAAAGTGTGGCCTGTAGATGACATGCAGAGGGAACAAAAACTCATCTGCAGTCCAAGTTCTTTATAAACCACTCTGTTTTGTCAGAAGTCTATCATCTTCTTAACAAGTGCAGGGTTAGGTTGAGAAGGAAACTGACTTCCCTACCTTAAAAAAAATGCTACACAGTCCTCACTTTTATGTATTATGATCATTCTTGATGTGATAAACAGTTAAGTAACATGTCAGATTGTACAGAAAGTCAGCTGGGTCTCAGAAGATTACTTTGTAAGTAGGATGTGATATAATGGATTTAAGTAGTAAGAAAAGCCTGAGAGCCTCCTGGAGCCATTTTATCACTATCTGTTACAATCTGTCCATGTGACACTTGCTAATCTGATGCTTTCACTCACTAGCTTGCATTCATGGGAGCTTTCATTGTTTATTTTTCTTCTGATAATTCTGCTTACATAAAACTCATGCGATAATGCTCCTTAAGGAAGATACTCTCTTTTTGTTCATGTGTGGCCTCAAGAGATTACAGAGAGTCTCCATAGACTCTGTGCCAGACTCTCCTCTCTCTACACCATGTCTTTATAAAGTGGCTGGAAGCAGACTTTTTCCCTAAAAGAGCATTGTAGTGAACCAGGGTAACAATGGCCTAACATACACTGCTGCTGAAGAGTGATTACTGCATGTCCCCCAGCCGTTGACTAAGATGTTTTTTCCTTCCTGTCGATTCTCATGGGCAGATCTCAGAAAACTTCCCTCAGTATCAGTAGTGATCTAGTTGAAGCTGTTTCATTTTCCCATCCATTGCAGTTAGTTCAGATTCCAGATGCTCAAATTTTCCGTAAGTTGCTGAAGCTATCTCCTAAAATAAGGAAATCACAGGGTCATTAGTTCAGTCCCATGAGCAACCCTTGACTAAAATCTGAAATTAGCCAAGGCCAGGTCTTTTGACTTCAGCATCCTTGCTCAGTTTGAAATGTTTCTTCAGTTACCAGCATCTTTATTGTGTTTATCTTTTTATGGATATCTAAGCATAAATAAGTAATCCTAATTAAATTTAAAAACGAAACTATTGAGAGCAGAGCCTAAAGAAACTTGACCTCCTTGTTTACTCCTGCCCTCCAGACTATATCTCTCAATATCAATTTGAATATTATGGTGTGTTCTTGTATATACAGAATGCTTTCCATCTAAATTTTTTCCTCACTCCTGTACAGTGAGATAATCTCAATTCTATTACCTTACTGTGGCTTTAATTTGGCATAAATTTTCTGGCAACATTGTATTACTTGGTATTTACATCAGATGAAGGAAATGGGATCCAGCCTTCAACAAGGATCTCATTTTGTTATGGTAGAATCTTTTTGTGCAACGTAATAGGGGTGCTGCCAATGGAAAGAATGTAAAAAGGCAAAGCAACAACAGTGTTTTCTTCATCAGGTAACTGTGGTTTGATAACTTGGGCCATATTTGTTATTTATTATACAAGTCTTTCTTTACAGAACACGGTGAAATAATTAGCTTTCAGTATTAATTTTCTTGGATTGTCTGCCTCAGCTTTATTAAATATTTTCTGCACCATCTCTGAAAATGCTTGGCACCAAAAACTGTAGTTAAATATGCTGTAGTTACTTCATAGGAGAAAAACCTTTTTGTTGCCACTTGAATCCTTTAGAACAGGAAGGAAAATGTGCTCCTTAGAGAGATACTCCTTAGAGAGGTACTCAAGGACTGGGACAAAACAGAATTTTTTTTTTTTTAAGGCTGCGTACACACACTTTTTTTACTCACTCTTTTCCCAAGTATTCCTGATTCAGCTGAAGCTACAGTCCTAAAATATCCACAGGGCAGTTGCCTGCATATGGCAAATGGTGGTTTTCCTGAAATGCAGCAGATTCTCTCATTAGAATTTCACTCAGGACCATTCGTAGTTATTAAAGCACTTAGGTAATGGAAGAAAGAAATTAAACTACAGATGCCAATAATTTTTATTTAAATTCAAGGATGACTAGAAGTCCAAGGGCAGTCTGCAACTCAGTAAAGAGATTACTAAACTGAGATATGAAAAGAGGGACAGGTTACTGGAATATGAAGTGTTTTTCTTGGAAATGATACAGTGTATGTGTTTGCCTATCTATTTATAACATGAAACATGACCCAACCACATTTTTCCTGTGCAACATGTTAAGTGTTGCATGCATTTTGAATACACATGTAATGGTGAGATACACTGAAAAGCTGCTATCATGAACTGACCCAGTTTTCTCTCAAAACTTGTCAAAAACCCTTAGGAAACAATAATGATAATTAATAAACAGGTTTGTATAACAGGTTTTGAACCTGAGTTGAGAAGAAAACATTTTGTGTATGGTGCCAAGTAATTTTTTTAACACCGAAAGTGCATTTCTGTAGCATTCCAAGCTATTTTTTCACAGTTTGATGCAGAAGACAGTGTCTGTTCAAAACTTCTGCTAAATTTATGCCTTAGTACATTTCTGAAACATTCACTAGAGAAATGGGAGCTCTTCTGTTCTTGTCTGTGACCATTTTACCACTCAAAGGTTATGGGAAAGAACATTAAAATGGGGTAAAGAGCAACAGAATATGCAATGAAATCAAAAGAATTTCTCAGTGTAGCTGATTAAGTACAGCATCAGGCAGAAAGTTAAGTAAACACACAGTCATAGAAAAAAAATCCTACACTGGGGGAAAGACTCCTTTGGTTCTTCTTATAAGAAGAATTGCTAGATGGCAAGTCTAATTCTCACAAGAACTTTGTTGCAAACTTTGTACTCAACATTTGGAGCTTATCCTGTCAAGCAGAAAGTACAACCACATGCAGCATGAGAGAAACATTTCAGTTTGTATGACAAATGTCACTTGAAAATGGGCTTTGCTTTTAATTTAGAACATTGTAAACACATCAGGAGAAACTAGTTTTGATCATTTGCCAAATATTGCACAAGTATTTAGACTAATAAATAGCCTTCTATAACAGGAAGTGTACTGTATATTTTATGTGTTCCCACAATTTTTAAGAGAAAGTCTCATCCCTTCTGTTTCACAGATGTTTCTAGAGAAAAAGAAAACTAGATAAAATAGCATATATTATTATCAAAAAAGCATTTCAATCATCAGCCAAAGGTTTAGGAAACATTAAGAGTACATTATAAATAAGACTACATTTTAATTAGGGGGTTTTGCTCACTGATTAGTCTTTCAGACCCCAGGTTAAAGTCACGCCTTACTTAAAAAAATATGATGTATAGTTAAGAAAATAATCTTAGGGTCTATCATCTCATCATTTTCATTGTGTAAATTACAAAGTAAGGCATATTCCAGCTGTTAGGAAAAAAACTGGTCTAGTTTCCTACATCATTATTAAAGCATGTGGATCAGACCTACGAATGTACAATATACCAAATATTCTGTCTCATGCTGCTGTTATCAAAGCTACGATATGCAGTGGGATCTAAGGGTTTTGTTTGGTAAACTTTGTGCTGGACTCTCCCTTTTGTATCCAAAATGTCACAGGAAGGAAGCAGGCCCAAACAACCTCTATGCCTTTCAGGCGTGGCAAAAGCTCTCTTATTTATGTTCCCTCACCATCTGGCTTGAAGGCCTGATAGTATGGAACAAGAAAAAATAGTTCTAAACATGGGAACAATATTTCTACTTCTAATCCTCCAGATAAACTGCATGGGGAGTAGTGGTACATGATAGATCAAGGAATGCACGATTATCTTTATTTAGGTTTTCACAGGAGAAAGATGTTGTGTGGTTATCAGAAGTAATTTCAGCTAAATTCTGCAGAAATTCGGTGTGACCTTGGGGAAGGTACAGAACAGTATGCAGACTGCTCAGCAAGTTCTTGGAATGAGTTAGTAATAAAGTTTTGATGCAGACAGCGAAGTATGCAAAAAGTGAAAGAGTCTTTAAAGTTGGATTCTAACCAATGAGTTTCAGAATGTTGAGAGTGCACAGTAAAGTGGATCAGAGTGACTATAACATGAAAGCTGATCACTTTTAAAGATGCAGCAATGTAAAATGAAATCAGCAGACTGAAAAAACGCAGAAATCAGGAAGACAAGTCAAAGAAGTAGGAGGTTTAAGAGAACTGGTAAAGAAGTGATACTAAGGACACAAAGCAGGACATGGGGAATGTAGGAAGGGAGCAATTTGCTTAATGATGGGTTTCACTGGCACCAAGCATAAGCAAAACACACAGAAGGTGGAAACTAGGTTCAGTTATGTAAGCACACATGAAGGTCTGAGTTACAAAATGAGCTAGATATATCAACAGGAACAAGAAGCATATATGCACATCAGCACTATAAGACTGAGAAGGGAATTGCTGCTCTGCTACAGGACAGAAAGGAGTAACTAATGATAGATATTACAGACAAAATTTAAAGGTTTAGTATTTTTGGATTAGCATTCTCTAATAAAGTTAATGCAAGCAAGCGGCCAAGACAATACCTGTACGTGACAGCATAAGAATACTTCAGTAAACTGGATGCTTTCAAATCGTCAGAGACCAAAGAATTTCAGCTTTGGATTCTTACAAATCCAGAGTAAGGATTTGTGAGATTCTTGCTTAAACAATCATCTGAAGCTCTCCCAGATATTGCAGTAGCTGTTCTTGAGAAATGGGGTGATGCTCTGGGAAGAAAAGAAATATATTATTTCTTACAAAAATGGGAGGCAAACTGAAAGCTTATGGATCAATCTATTTGTAAACTATTGAAAGTTAGTGAGGAAACAGGTGAGAACAAACAGGAGTTCATCATGAACACACTAAGCTATCTTACTCTACCACAGGGCAACAGGCTGTGGGGCAAGGAAGAATAAGTAGATGGTATATATCTTTACTACTGTAAGAGTCTTCTGTCTCACATGACAGATGCTTAGTAGGCTAGGGAAGTGTGATCAAGATGAAATGCTAAAATGGGGATGCAAAAGCAGTAGTACGACAATATTGCGGTGAGCTGACAGTTTTTCATTGCTAAACAAAAGCTAGACCAAGTGCGATTTTGCAGTAGCCCGTGCCTAGTTTCATCTGTTAAATATTTTCATTACTACTATGAAACCATAATAATGTGTTTATTAAATTTGCAGGCAATTTGGAGCTGAGACTGTCTGTGAAGTGGAAGACACGTTTAAGATTCAAAATGATGTTGGCAAAATTGGAGAAAGGAGATGCAAGTGAATGGATGATATTCAACAGTAAATGCAAGTTACCATATTCAGATAAGAATGTTCAATTGCACAATTGCAGGATAAGCAGCACCTGGCTCATGACAGGCCTCCATTGAGGTGACCTGTGACTTGTAATGGATTAACAGTTGATCATGAGTTAACAAAATCATGCTGTTGGAAAAAAGCATATTGGGACACACAAAGAGGAGAAGAACTTAAAAGATGCAGATAGAAATTCTGCATTATTAAGGCTTTGGGTGTTTTCTGTCTCGGACACTACCTTCAAGAAGAACATGAAGCAAAATCCAACCAATGGCAGAGAATCCAGAATAGGGCCATGAGAAGGAGCTCATCAAACACAGGACCTACAAGACTGGGAAAATTGAGCTTAATTAACCTAAACAAAGAAAAGACTAAGGAATAATACAGATAAGAATCTTCATGTACATAAAAGTTGCTGCAAAGAATAAGGTAATTATATATTGTCTGTTCAAGAGGGATAAGATGAGAAGTAATAAGCTTCAACAACAGCAAGAAAAATTAGAACTGGGCATTGAGGAAAACTTACAGAAAGGGTTGAGAAGCACTGGGCCAGATCACTTGTGAAGGCTGTGAAGTCTCCATTGCTGGAAATTTTTAAGAGCACCTTAGACAAGGATCTGTCAGGATGTTATTTTTCTGGGAATGGGGATAAATAGGTCTATTCCTTGAAGCTCCTTTAGCCCTACTTTGTGCAGTTCTGTAATCTGTCTTGGCCCCAGTTGCTTATCACCTTAACAAACCTTCTCTGCCTCAGAAATCTTTACGTATAAAAATTAATCAATATTTGCAATGTACTTGGGAATAGTGCTGACTGGATTGCTGTCTTATGAATACAATCAAAGAATCAATGTTTAGATAACCGTCAAGGAATTCATGTGTTTATCTATAGCTATACAAACCATATGTGTACCTACTTAGGAACACAGGCCCAGCCATATGAGGATTTACCATTGCCAGCTATATCATAGAATCATAGACTATCTCAAGTTAGAAGGGACCCATAATCATCATTGAGTCCAACTCCCTGCTCCTCACAGGACTACAAAAAACTAAATCATATGGCTAAAATATATATAGTAGTGGAGATGTTGCAAGAGTCACTGGTACGTAGAATAAGGAATCATACTCCCAGTCCTTACTAAGAGTGGATAAGATGGTTATATTATTTTCTAGTCTGGCTTTCATTAGATGTTAGTGTTTTACTCTTCTCTTAATCTCCATTGCGTCAAATCTTTTATTAATTGCAGCTTATCACTATTGTTACAAACAAAAGCTTACAGAGTGAAGTTTAATGTAATTGGATGACGTTTTCTTTTCATAACATGTAAAAATGCATATATAGCCATTATGATTTGCTCTGGATCTGACTTCAGCCACTACTGAAAACTTACTGTGTCCTAATAATAATGAAATAACTTTTCCCTAATGAAAAAGCCAGGTAGTGATTTAGCTATCTCTGCTCCCTGAGTGCTTTCTGAATTATGGTTCTATTTAAGAAATATGTGTCTATTATAATCACACTTTTTGAAGGGATTATTTCACTTATAAATTATTTTCATTATCTTTTAGATTTGCTATAACATCTTGACCTGTATCTGATTTCTGCCTAATTAAACACTTTATCACCTCATCAATTCCTTTTTGAAATGTCAAATTATTACTATTATTATTTTATTGCACAATAAGAATTGCAGTAAGAATTATGTTGGTAAGAAGACCCAATTCTCTCTTGAAAAAGCTTCAGCTCATTGGATCAAAATTTGCATACAGATCTAACTAGGAGCTTGACTTAGTTCAAAATTGCAGATAAACAGAAAACTGTGGTATTTCACATTTATAATGTGAAAAAGCTGTGCAGTCCAACAAAGATGTTTTTGAAACTTATTAGCTAGGCTGTAGTAATAAAAAATGCATTAATTACTTTTGGAAAATGTAATTCTTAAGAAAAGGGATTTGTAATTCCTTTGACTAGGCATTTTTTTTCTGAGCCTTCTCCTTACTTTGATTTCAGGCAATGAATCACAGACACTACAGTTGGAAAAATCCAGTTAAATCACACCTACCATCAATGCAAAAGAACATATTCTTCACTGTTTTTCCAGGCTAATCTAAAAATTGTCATATTATTGGATTTTCAGTTCATACTGTAGTAATTCCCTTATTTGTTCTCATTGATAGGAATCAATTGTTTTTCCTGATCCAGTTTAAAACAAGTTTTCTCTAACTATATCATGTACCACTGTAAACATAGATCTGCCTAGATGGAGTATCTTTACTTTCCTTGCTACTTTTACATGTCACCCCTTTTCAGTTACCTTACCTTTTAAGGAGCATGGCTTTCTCAGAGTGAGGAACTGAAGTTTTCTAAAAATAAGACCTTTTCATGTAGTCAGATTAAAGCAGATAAAATCCACAGTCACTTTCAAATGCAGGGGATTGGAATTGCACTGTGTCTTTCTAGTAACATGGTTTATGAGAAAATACATCTAATTTAGCAGAAAGGCAGAGGAGGCAGAAGAAATATTCCAAATTTGGATTAAAATGATACACAAAAAACTAAGGAAACATTTTTTTCAGGATAAATAAAGTGAACTCCTGGCCCTAATGTAGTTAAAAGGAATATAGCCATTGAGTTCAGTGGTACCAGAATTTCACTGTGTTTATCTGGAAACTTATTCAATACTTTTAAAGTTAATTTCATCTGAAGACACAGTGGAGGTCTTCTACTACTTTGTCATGGAGCTGAATGAATAAAAATATAATCTTGTATGAATTGTCCAACAATAATCCAATTTCAGTTGTCTGCTTTAATTTAAACCCCCAAATTAATACATTTACAGTGTTCTGTAGTAAAAATTTCCAATGAACATAAAACCAGAATATATATTTTCTGTTTAGTCAGTTAAAAGAGCTTTTTTTTGCCAAAATTGTCTTGTTCATCTGCCAAGTCTTGTAAAAAGAGTTACTTTCTTTGGAAACTCCTAAGTTTATAAAATAAAATAATTCAGTAGCATTATAGTATAACAAAAAATATACCCAGCAACGTTAAGGCATAACTAGGGAATTGAATCTGAGCATGCTAGGAAACCATTTAAGGGAAAAAAGCATTAGCAAATGCATGTCATTTTGCTTGTGTAATTTGTCATTAAGAAGGGAAAAATAAATATGTAGGTCAGACGTGAAAGTTTAATTTTACAAAAAGTCGTTTCCTGTATTTTTAGCACTTATTAGAAGGGAAGATTGCAGGTCTTACAATTTCTTTCAGAAGTTTCCTGGGAGAGGATGAAAAAGTATCCACCTCTTTGAAATAGTCTTGCAGGGGTATTGCAGTTGTTGAGATCAAACAGCATTTACTTCTTTCCATTTGACCTCATGGAAATCTTGTTACCTATGATTCCTGTACACAAGGTTTTCTTGGAGAGGAGGACTAAGAGGGACAACAAGGACACCTACAAATTCTCTGAGAAATTTTACAAGTAATTTATGACTGACAAGCCCAGCATTGCAAAGAATTAATTGATCTTGAACCTTATTGCTTGAAAACTTTTATGAGGTAGGTTTGGACAACAGAAATCGAGAGTCTGAGTGAGTTTGCTAATTCTCCTCCCTCCATCCTTGATGTCTCTCATATGGATAGCTATGCCACCTTAAAGCAAAAGATTTTTTTCACATTTTTCTTTAAGCTCTTGCAAACTTTCCATGTGAGGATGTGACCTGAACTGGTACTAATAGGTCATACAATGTTATTCATATTATTTTTGAGAATCCAGCACAGCTTTATGAGTAACTTGTTACTTTATAGCAGTTCATTGCTCCACTGAGGGGAAAAAAGCAGCAATGTTTAAAGACAGTACTTTGTTTTGGTTGATATAGTGACTATATACAAAATGTAGCTTTAAAAGTGATTTCAAACAGTGCAGAAGAAAAATTAACAGATATTTGCATGGATTTAGCTCCTGCTATGACACTGCTTCAATATTACCATATGGCACCACTTTTATCCAGAACATACCTGTCTTTTCGTACAGTTCATTTCTAAACTGTAGGCCCTCCAAGATGGAAATACTGCAACTTATCCAGTTTGCATGACTTCTGACAGAAAGGTGAAAAATTAGGAGAAGGCGCATCCTTGGTATTCTAGTGATGTCACCGACAAAGTGTAGTTCTCTGTAACAAGACATGGAGAGATGACACATAAGACTAGGTGGCCTATCTTTCAAGACAATTAATTACTTCCAAGGCCAATCTTAGAAATGACTGGGCCATTCTAGTTTAAACTTAGCCAAAGCCCGAGGCAGGCATTCAGCATGGCAAACCTTAGTCTGAATGGCTACATTTATTACAATTGTAAACCATTTTATGATGTGGGCAGGTGGACAAATGTAGGCGGCATCTGACTATAACATGGAATAGTTTTCTGCTTTTGCCTTTCACATACAGAAAAAACCCCAGTGGGTCTGGATGAATAGCTCTGTGCCAAAGCCAGCCTCCAAGTAGTTAAATGTCTCTCATCTATTCTGCATCCCACACACAACTGTGTGTGGGAATGCTTGTAAATTTAATGAAGTGCTGACTGAAAGAAGTTTATGCCTGGCTTCCAATTAGATACTAACAAGCTAACCTTACGTAGCACAAACTCCTTAGTATGAAGATGGAATATATTAGCTATAAGCAACCTCAGAGTGCCCAACTTTATAACATTGCCAAGACTCTTTTTTTTTTTTTCACAGAACAAGCTTTTCCTTTTAACATCTTGGCTCAATTCACTTTGTTTTTGAAGTCAGTGTGACCTCCCCATTGATCCCAATGGGTTTTGCACTGGGGTCTTAGATGTGCAGCTGTTGCTGATACAGGGTAAGTATTCAAATACTGCACAAAGTGAGTAACAAGAAGTGGTTTGTAAATTTATCTTGCACAATAATCTAACCAGAAGATAGACCAGAGGACAAAAGGATACCTATTGCTTTTTCTTAGATCTCCCAGGTCACATGCAAATGGTGGTTCTCCACCTATTCAGGCCTAGTTGCACATTCCAGCTATCTCCTGGCTCCGAGTTTAGGCAAGATCTGGGCATATTTGTCCCCTTGTTAGAAAGGGGACAGAATAGAAAGGGTCTACAGTATGCTTCACCTGCATTTTTTATGACCTCCACCTGTATGACGCATCTTTAATGTAAGCACTGTGGCCTCTGTTACTCTGTACAAACACTATATTCATGAGTTTTATCAGGCATAAAGTGAAATTTACTGCTAAATTCTTCAAAAAGTGAGCTGGGTATCATGATACAGAGCATTTCAACACCCAACTTTTAGGACACCTAGTTGCTCTGCTGGGTTCTCTAGGCTTTTGGAACCTACATGTCCATGAGAAAAGGTGGACATCTAAGAGTGGAATATCTGAAAAGCAATGTAAGTGGCAAACAATCTAAGCTAGCCGATAGGGAAATACTGAGGAAAACAATATATTTTTAAATTTTATCCTATTTATGAGGCTTCTTAGTCCTATAATTATGAAAGAAATTGCTTTGCCACTTACTAGAATTTTTACAAATATATTTAGAAGGTTGTAGCACCTCTTTACATCTTTTTCTAAAAATTGCTGTCTTGAAATTGTTATCATTAATCTGTTTCTTACCTTTGTTGCTAGCTTTCTGTTAATAACTGTGTAACAGCTGGTTACTTTCTAACTGGAAATGGAACAGTAGCTCACTTGGTGCCACTGAGCATCTTGTAAGTGCATTTTTTTTTCCAAGACATACTGTATCTGACAAGTCTGACAGACCACATAATACAGCCAGTAAGAAGTTTCAGCCAGCCCACGAAATTAAGTCTTAGATACAGTAAAAATGACTAAAAAGATGCAGAATCTGATCTCAGAGAAATGTCACTTTGTGAACATGTCAAAACTAATTTGAATAAATCTTTAAATGGTACTTCAATTAAGTTTTCCAGTAATGAATAAAGAGAATATGTACCATCTCTTAATTAAAACTTATTTATTTTCCTATTCTTTTCATTAAGAAAACCCACCTATCTTCACTTCTTGTTCACTATTGTGGCTATTTTGTATACTTCTGTTTTGGTATATGTGATAGTTCAAGGTGTAAAAGTTTAGAAAGCTTGGTTTTATGATACACTTGTACATGTTTTTTACATATAACTCTAAAAACATCACTCTGTATTTGAAAGAGAAAATTTTAAACAATTTTCCTCCAACAGACTTAAAAAATAAATCGCCTTATTCTTTGTATATCCTTGTGTACTTTTTCCTTTTAGCTTATTACCTAAGCTTTGCTATTTGAACAATGGTTTTCTTCTTCTCTAGCCCCATTTTCTTTTTATATTTGATCCTGTCATGAAGTTCTAACTGAATGTGTGACATCAGTCATTTCCATGGGAACAGACTGATGCTTTAAACATAGGATTATGACGAATTCAACACAGGATCAAGTAAAAGGAAAACAAGTCTATGAGCAAGCAAGATTTTATTAGAGCACAACAGTGTTCTGTTAAAAGGGTGGAGAAAGGAATAGAAATGCTGCATACACTTCCACTTTTTAACATTGCAGTTCTGTGTGATGGTCCATGTATTGTGGTTATTTATTTCAGATGTTAACAATATTTGATGTAACATCTGTGGCACTCAGACATTGCCAAAATTTTCAGACATATTCGTCAGTCTTCTTACATATCCAATACAAGACACAGTGGGTTTTCGTGACTACTTGCAGTTGCAAATAGAATCATAGAATCATAGAATGGTTTGGGTTGGAAGGGGCTTTAAAGATCATCTACTTCCAGCTAACTCCCCTGCCATGGGCAGGGACACCTTCCACTAGACCACGTTGCTCAAAGCCCCATCCAACCTGGCCTTGAACACTTCCAGGGATGGGGCATCCACAGCCTCTCTGGGCAACCTGTTCCAGTGTCTTACCACCCTCACAGTCAAGAACTTCTTCCTTACATCTAATCTAAATCTACCCTCTTTCAGTTTAAAGCCATCACCCTTTGTCCTATCATGACACGCCCTTGCAAAAAGTCCCTCTCTGGCTTTCTTGCAGGCCCCCTTTAGGTACTGGAAGGCTGCTCTAAGGTTTCCCCAGAGCCTTCTCTCCTCCAGGCTGAACAACCCCAACTCTCTCAGCCTGTCTTCATAGGACAGGTGCTCCAGCCCTCTGATCACCTTCGTGACCCTCCTCTGGACATGCTCCAACAGCTCCATGTCCTTCTTATGTTGGGGGCCCCAGAGCTGAACACAGTACTGCTCCAGGTGGACTCTCACCAGAACAGAGTAGAGGGGGAGAATTACCTCCCTCGACCTGCTGGTCACACTTCTTTTGATGCAGCCCGGAATACAGGTGGCTTTCTGGGCTGCAAACGCACACTGCCAGGTCATGTTGAGCTTTTCAACCAAGTTCAGTAGAGGTCGTAGGCTTTCAACACCTCTGAAAAATCATGCTTAAAACATTTCAGGTTGAACTCTGAAAAACCGAACACAGGCAACTGCTGGGAAATATGGCTGTACATTAATTTGTCTTAGTAAGTTTATGTTAAGAAATGTCATAGTTTTAACTTATTAAGAATCATAAAACCACTTCCTTTAAAAAATAATTTTAGCCCAGCACAATCTAATTTATGTAATGAAAAAAATAATCTGTTTTCTGTAAATGACATTCCCTTTAGCTGAAGTCTGTTATTATGAAGCATCTTGAGTATAATGCAGACATACACATGTATGTGGATTTCTGTTGGGTCAACTTCCTACTCCACATTTTCCAGGCTAAAGGGCTACTGGTTGCATTAGAAATTTCATTAAAAGTCTCATTCTAGGGTCAAAACAGACCCTGGTAAGCTGTGACATCTCAGAGGTTCTGTCTTGTTCCCACCTCATCCTATACTACACCGATCAACTGAAGCTATACTGACAAGGCTCATATAGTCACCGAGGAACCAGATACTGTGGTGATATCAAAACTACAAAGAAAACTACAAAAGTTTTATTCTACAGTTAAAGAAGCTATGGTATTTTATGTTTCTGTGCAGTGGCTACTGGAAGGATTGTTATTTTAGTCCTGCCCTGCCCAAGATGCCTAAATCCAAAGAAGTATTGCGTGCCTCCTTTAAGCTTTGCTGGCAGAGGGTGTAGGATGAGGGACGAGAAAAATGCCAAGGATACTCTATATCTCTGTTCCGAGAAATATCAATCTTAAGGTCACTACTGGAGTCTGATTAATGCATGGATTAAGAATAACACCAAAACCTGTACCATTATACCTAATTGTATTAAATATCCATTTCAGTGTTCACAGTTTACTGGCTCTTCTGAACACCTTGGGAATTTCTTTCACTAAACAGCTTTAATATACTGTTTCAGAACATAGAAACATCCCATTCTTGTTCATATTTTTACTTCTTCCACCTATTGTTAGACTGCATATACCACAGGAAAAAGGCATGTTTGAAAGACTTCAATAAAGAGGGAAACCACATTCTTAACTTTTTTGAGGCATACTGTTGAAACAGCACAAATGCTACAAAATTTCTGAAAGTTATGGGCCATCTCTGAAGTAGAAGACTGCAGGCAATATTAGCCTAACATTCTGGCTTAGTCCTGGAAACCTGGTTTAGGTTTTTTTAAGTATTCCACTTCATTGAGCTGCTTACATACATAAAGTTTTTTTTTTTGCCAGCTGCTGCCAGGGCTGAGAAGACACAGTACATTGTGTTCTGCTTAGCAGATAAAACATACTTCACAGGGCATAAGGCAACTGGATGATAGTTTCACCTTCCAGACATGAAGTGACATACACAAGAAGATACTATCTAGAAAGAAAATGTTAACTATGACTCTGAAGATAGGTTGATCTTTGTAATTATTTTTCTTTAATTGACAATTTTCACAAATTGCAAAAACTGATTCCTAGATGAGATTCCTAATTTTGAGGATCTACAAACCCATGTCTTTAAAGAATGTTAGAAACCAAAAATCTGAAAATTGCTGTGTTTGAAATGGCTGTTTACTGGCATTGGTGAATAATTCTGTATTCAGTCTGTGCCTAGACACATAAAATACTAGCCGCTTAGTCTGCATTTTTCTTTTATGTTCACCTACCAATTGCTATGTTCATTGTTCTTGATCTTAAGAATCTTGCTTTATTACATAGACAAATGACTTACTTACACTGCAGTGTTTAAGTAAAAAAAAGGTTATGATGAAACCATTCTGACAAAACATAAGAGTCTTTAGTTTATGTAGATCCCGATTCATCTATTCTCATATTCATGTGAGATACAAAGATTGTGATTATTTAACCTTTTGCTCTGTCCCGGAAATTTGGGGCATAAGGTCATACAGATTCTTTGACATTACAAGAGTTCTTATGTATGACAGAATAAGCTTTCACTGAAAATGCTTATTCAGCTTATCAGACTGTCTTAATTGCATCAGTATGTAGAGAGTAAAGAATGCAGGAAAATACTGTTAAGGTTAGAATGGAAAAGATAACCTAGTCTAATGACACTGAACAGAAGAGCAAAAAAGCCCCCAGTGTTTTCCCCATATGGCATGAAAATGAATGTGAAGCATTTCTTAAAAAGGATGACATATATTCAGTAGATCTCTGCACAACATATTGTTAATCATAAAAGACTAAAAAGGAAAAGCAATGAACATAAATATGTTTTACATCATAACAGCTTAAAATTTATTTTCAGAGTGATTTGTGCATAATGCATCACATTTTTCAAGCAGTAACTATGCAATTGACTTTCTTAAATGCTCCAGCTTTTAGCAAAAAGGTGAAAAATATCTTAAACCTCACATATTATCTACAGTGCATCCACTGTAAGCTCAGTTGTGTTTAGACATAAACCACCTAAAAGAAAAAGAAATTAGCTGAACAGAAGGCATTGTAATTAATGCCATTCAGACATGTAATACACATCTTAACTCTCGGCTTGCTTGTGAAGAGTAATAAAGAATTACATCTGATAAAAACAGTCTATGAAGTGCTGTTGATTTTTCTATAACTTTTTACAGCTTGAGCATAAAAGACCAGGTTTCTCCTAGCTCCTAGTAGAGACCTGGATTTCATGACAAAGTATTGCCTTTAAACAGTGCAGAGTTTCTTGGTAAGTTCTTTTCGCTAGAAATCACATTACATTGGGACAGAAGCATTAAAATATTTTTCATCTCCTGATTGTAATGATGACAGTAATTTTTAATTTGTTTCATTGAGAGTTCTACAGAAATGCCCTTTATTACTTTAATTAAAAAACTTTTAAACAAAATGTTATTCAGATGAATTGCAACTTTATTTCACCAAATGCTTGTTTGGACAGAAACCCTACTCTCTGCATTTAGTTATTGCTTTTATTAAGTTAGTAATTCTTTGTTCCAAAATGCTTCCTTCTCTAGGCTAATACCTAGTTCTATTTCATTCTTCTAGATAGCATAAATTTGACAGGATTGTTTTACTGCCTCCTTAGCAGAAGACCAGATAGCTTTTTACCACACATAAAGGCACTCTGATAAAACTGGGAAATCCATTTTCTACTAGAATTTCATATCAACTATCTTAAATCAAATGCCAGTTACATCAGTAGTGTTCTGCCTGGTTTCTGTGCTTCTTGTGCAGCTTTCACTGACCCTCCTATACTATATGAGAGCTTGCCTTGTCAGTTGCCAAAGCAAAGATCCTCTAAGACACAGTTAACAATAATGTTGGCTCTGGAGTTCTTCAAAAGGATACAAAGATGGAAGGGGAGAGGAGTATTGCTTCATACAAAGGCTTGTCTAGAACCCTGATCATGAGGACTATAAATGATTTTAACAATATCTATAAATAGCTGAACAGGATACACTCACTGTAAGAAAAGTATACAATGATGTTGCAGTTTGGTTGCAGTTTGCCTGAATCCATACTAATTTACCTGAATCCATACTAATTTACCTGAATCGGTGAATGTCTGTTTTGCTGAGCTACTTTAAAAACACAAGAAAGCTTTTTAAAAGCTTTGGCAAAAGGATACATATCAGCATTCACAGACTTGGAGTTGTAATTAGATACAAGCATCTCAATTTTTAGGAGCCTACCCTGTTGGTCAATTCTCTATTTCCATTATCTTTGCTTACATTGACCCCTATAGAAATACATACCTTTACTTCATGCCCTTTTGGGATAAACTGTGTGCCTTGCCCCAAATGAAAACATTCTACATATTTTCTTTACTAAATACCTGCACAGTTCCTGTTAGAAGTACCAAAGGCCTTCTTTAGGCTCTGATCTTCCAATATTACATGGTTGCAGCTCTGTGGCAACTATTGCCAATTCACCCATGCAAGAGGCCTTGCTCAGCACGTTTATGTTCCTGTAATTGTTTTAGCGTTCTGCCTTGTTTGTGATCTGCAGAGAATGGGCAGACAATTTGGTTGTTTCTACCTCCCGTGTTTGGGAAGTAGGATTTTAAGCAGTCCCTAGTGTAATTGGCTCACATATGCCAGGTGCTTGTCCACTAAATCAATCCAATGCAGTTGTCTCCATTTTCAAGATGCAATACATGCACAAATAAATGGGGTTGACATGAACGTAAAGACAAAATCTGTCCTGTGCTCCAAGGCATGAGTGACACATAAGTACATTTTTCAACAATACGTGTTGGAACCAGATAACAAGTGCCATGTAAGAAAACTTGCAAGCATACCCAAGTAGACTGAGTTTCATAAGAATAATTTCTGAAGAGAAAAAATAAGCTGTAAAAACATCATATATCTTAGCATTATAATCTCAAAGCTGCACTGCGCAGAGAGAAAATAGACAATCCAAGGAAACAGCTGCCTGTAAAACATATTGAACAGGCATGGTGCCAGAAAGGGAACATACTGTGTGTGCTACATGCTTATTAATAATACATAACAATGCAGGACTTCAGCATTATCAGTGTTACAAGAAGATCAAAAAGGCTTTAAAAAAAGTTAAAAATCAAGATTGGAAATGCAAGTGTGCTAACTGGATAACATAATAATCAGTAAAATTCTGCTATTAATAAAAAGCAAATATGTGAAAATCGGAAGAGACAAAAGCTCCTGGTGAGTGCTGTGAAATTGAAACAACCTTTATAAACCAACTTAGACAACAGGTAGCTAATGGATGTCACTCTCAAATATCAACAGTAATTTTACAGAGACAATTAATTTCCACCTTGCAAGAAAGACAAGTGATTTAGCTCAAAAAGCCAAAATTGGTTGCTCCATTTTCCCCCTAAAACATGTTCCCCTTTCACTTTAGTTACACACTGCCACTGATGGCTCATCCAGGGAAAATGAAACTATTTGTTACACCTCATCTACATGCACCATGTAAGAAAATCAAAGCAACTTAGAATTATGTGAGATTCCTTCACGTCCTTATTCCTGCTACATTGTACATACTGTCTGCACCTTTTCATTGTTAGCTGTAAAGTCATGTATTAGTATAAATACACATGCAACCATTTTTCTGTCTCATTTCAAATGTTTTATTAGTAATTTTAATAATACTAGATGCCTAACTGAACATACACAAGTACTTTCACACTCCTTGATTTTAGGTACCTAACTTAAGTCTTAAGTTTAGAGGCCACACTCCTCCGCTATACTTAAGAGTGAGATTGTTCCTCTAGAAAGTGAATCATGGCAGGTGCCCTGCACTGATGCATGTTGAATAACGTTCTGAAGACACTTCTCTCCACTAATCATGCAGGCACCCTCCCAATTTCTGCACCCTACACACTGTGTGTGCCTAAGTTGCAACAGTACTGCATCAAAAACACAGAAAAAGAAAAAAGACTGCCCTCCCCAACCTCCCCTCCCTTCAGACTGTATTTTCAAACAAAAGCCATGAACAAAGCTAAAAAAGGGGCTGCACATTTCCTTTTTCAGCCTCAGTCCTGTACACTCTGAGAACCTGCAACCTGATTTGAATGGGCTTTACAGGGTAATTCCAAATGTAAAATTAATTAGTGTGAAGGGCCTTCAAGTTTTTTTCCCTTGGATTAGATTATGATTGAGTGACCATATTAAAAGTAACAGCTGAGTGCAGAGAATTGCTGAGCTATTCTCCAGCTACACTGGTTCTATTTTCATTAACGCTAACATTGCTTTTCTGGGCATACGGGAGGCTGAGTCAAGATTTATACAGTTGTGCTAAATCAATTTATTTTACTCATCACCAAGTATCAATATTTGGATTTCTGTGTGCAGCAGCTATCAGGTTACCAAGCAATGTCATATGCTGTTTAGGTAGTTATTTAAGAGTTTTGTTCCAGTTCCTCCATTTTTTTTTTTCTTATTAGGATATATGTTTAAATAATAACCTGCATGTCAATATACTTTCCCTCTGTAACTAAATGTGCTTTCCATGTACTATTTTGACTTTAAAGCTGTGGTGTTAGAACTAAACCACAGTGAAAAAAAACAGGGAACAAGAGAATATGGAAAACTTTGCTTTCATCCAAAAGTCCTGATTCATGCTTGAATGTCAGTGCAATGGGAGGAACTGAATATACAGTATTACAAAATGCACTGTAGTATAAAATTACCAAAATAGAATACACTTATATGAGTATCGTGCAGTTTTAGGCATTAATACAGAGAGACACAGTTCAAAGAACAGAAAGACCCACTACAGCAGGCATCTTTATGTCTCTCGTTGCCAAATATTAAAAATTTCATTTTTAAAAAACGTTTACTCCATAGACTGCAGAAAATCTTCAAGAGCTTTAACTTTCTTATGTTACAATGATAGCTACATTGCCACTCTTCATGACCATTCTGTGTTCAAAAAACACTGAAGAGGTCATTGGAATAAAACTGTTTCTCTAGGTGTAAACACACCTTAGCAATGTAGATGTGGAAAACTGCAGAAAAAGTGAATAGAAATTAAATTTTGTTTTCACTTCTTATGCTAAGAAAGTAAAATCAAACAGTGACGGTGTAAAAGAAAATTGTACTTCTAAAATTCTTCCGGCTTTAACCATGATGGTGGGTGTTTGTATAGTAGATAGGAAGCTGCTGGGCTTGATTCCATACACTGACCTCTGTTCAGGAAAGTGTTCGCTAGACCTTCAGTCTGGGAACCATTGCAAATGACAGTTGTACAGGGACACCATGTTTGCCTTCAGCTTCAAAGCAACATTATGGTACTGTAGTGAATCTAGTTCTGCTTTTAATATCTTTTTACCCTATCCTCTGTCTTTTAGAATAGTGCTGTCTCTCTGCTTCTATTGACATAATTGGGTATGATCTTTCAAAATTCCTTCTCATAAAATAAAATGTTCTTCAACTGTGAATGAAATTTCCATGACAGGCATTCTTTATTCCCTTCTGCTGGAAAAGTCTTTAGCATACTGCGGGCACTACTGGAACAGGCTGTTAATCACAAGCTATAGTCCTGTTTAAATAGTAAAACATAATAAATACAAGGCTATAGTCTGCCTGTTCCTCCCCCCCCCGCCCCCCCCGTTTGCCCTTCATGGTGCTCTACAAGAACAAATAGGACATTATTTTTAGATTTTCGTTTCTCCAGAAGGAAGGCAGTAGAAGTGCTACTGAGCAGCCACATGAAGGAGAGGAATGCACTAGCTAGTTTTCCCAAACGACAACCAAAATGGCTCCATCTGAGCCTCTGTTGGGAAGCAGTACAGCTTTATCCCTCTGATTAAGTAACACTGAGTTTTGTAAAGGACAGAAGGTGGCTCAAAGACATGTTTTCAATTCTCAAGGCCTAATTCTTTGAAGTAAAAAAACTTGAAAAAGACAAACTTCACAGCTTTAGGAGCCTCATTAATGTCCTGGATTAACTGCAGCTACAGCAACGTTTCCCAAGCCCTGTGTAAGGAGTCGAGTGAACGTCTTTACTTATATCTAATATATACATATACTCAGGCCCAAATAAATCTTATGATATTGACACATGGATTGATGAAATTCTACTGTCCTTTTGAAACAGGTCATAGTGGTCTTCTAACATGTGGATTTGCGACTAAAGATGGCAACTATCTCCCACCTCCACCCTTACCGCTTATATCCTTTGACTCCCTTCATGCTGGTACACCTGCCAGGGTGCGTGGAGGGGAAGCAGACAC
>NW_010972687.1:11496553-11504995 GCF_000737465.1 Haliaeetus leucocephalus | reverse complement strand
TGAAAGATGATGTTTAGTGCTTACATTGTTGAAATTAGCTGAGGTAGAGACAGTCCTTGATAAGAAGAGCTGGTCCCAAGAACCAGCCAATGAGGTAAAGACAGTCCTTGATAAGAAGCAGGAGCAGGCCCCAAGAGCCAGCTAAGACTGGTCTTGCGGCTTGGGTGAATACCAAGAAATCACTGAGCCTGCGCAAGGAAAAAGGTTACTAGCGGTGACGAAGAGGAGTCATCTATCTTCATCTCTGCGACCACCAGACGACCACCATAAAGAGGCCCTGCGCAGGCGCAGTTGGGAGGGGACTATGGAAATGACCTCTCGGAGCTAATTTTAATATGAAGCGGGGATAGGTCATGCATATGTATAGGCATATTGTGAATATGTAATACCTGACTGTATAAACTTGAGGCGAACTGCCGAGTCGGGCGCGCACGACTTTGGTGGGACTACCCCCCGTGCTGCCCAGCGCTGAATGAACATACCTACTTTACAATCTCACTGATTGTGGAGTCTGTTTTCCGCACGTCAGTTTGGCGAGCCAGGCAGGAGACTCTCTGCTCGGCTGCGGGACCGAGTGCGGAGCGGACGCCCCGAGGCACGCCCTGAGCATTTTCCTCGGAGGAGCCTCTGCTGCCAGCTGCTCACCACGGGAGCAGACAACAACCTCCTGAAGCCGCGGACCAAACGGTATGTTTTACAAGGGGAGCCTGTAAAAGTACGGGCCGGGGCAGCTGGTAAATAGCACAGAGACGTCTGGCGTGCAGCGTAGTCCCCGTATGGGAGGAGGGTACCCTGTATGGGGGGATTTGCTGACCGATAGAGCGGCCGCTAGCGATCTTGGGGGTAGATCGAGCAAATCCGGGGTGACCGCTGTATCCCAGTATCGGGAGCCAGGACGGACCTGTCGATGACTGGTATATAAGAGGTAGGAGAAGGGTAAGCGCACCCCCTCGCACCCCCTCGCAATTGCGCTTGGTTTATGGGGTAAGTGGACCCCCTCGCAATTGCGCTTGGTTTATTTTTGCAGCTGCTGAAGGTTGTCAACTGGAGTGATGACTGTATGATGTGAATGTTTGGAAATTTATGTTAAGGATTTTGTGTGGGTGTGTGGAAATGGTATGTTGAAATTTATAGGTGTATGTATGTTTGTTAATGTGGGAATGTCTTTACGTATTAACAGGGGTGATTCCTTGCTTTGTATGTGGGCTTGCAACTAACTATGTAATAATTAGCATCCGGCTTGGGTTTTGTTGAAGTGTAAATCTTGTGGGAGAAGCTGGTACTGTACATGTAGCAGACGGAAACCAGACTGCCTTGAGTGTTTTCTCCAAATTCCACACTTTTATGATTGGGAAAGAGCTCACTAAGAATCCAAAATACTGAGATTGGTGTGTAAAGGAAAATTTAATTCCAGAAATTTGGGATGTGTGGGAGGAAAACTGGGGAAGACTATAAAAGAAGTGTAAGAAACAATTTGCATGGAAGCTTATTAAAAGGAGAAGCCAAGATCAAACTTAAGAATCATTAGGAGGAGTTATAAAATGGGAAACAATCAAGGAGGAATATCGAGGAAAAGTCCTCTGGGTTGTGTAATTGCCCACTGGAAAGATATTGTTGGGACCGGAGGTACGGAAAGTAAAAAGAACCTTATTAAATACTGCAATCAATGGTGGCCGTTGTATAAGTTAGAAAGTGATGCTAAGTGGCCACTTAATGGATCACTAGATTATAATACTCTATTACAACTAATGTTGTTTTTAAGGAGAGAAGGAAAATGGGATGAGGTTTCGTATGCAGACATGTTTTTCACCCTCCGAAATCATCCGGAGTGGCAAAGGGACTGTGGAATGGTACCCCCACAGGACCACATGGTGCTTGCACTTGAGCGAGAGAACAACGAGGAGCTTAGAGGTAAACTGAGGCGGTGTTGTTCGGCATGTAGTATTGGACAAAGATGTACAAAGACAAATAAAATTCATCAGCTACCAGAACAAGATCTAACTGATTTGTTTAAGCCTCCCCCTCGACCACAGGAACAGGATGCAGACTCGGATAGAACTCCGACCCCCCCGGACAGCCCTGTATCTTCCCGTACTAGGAAGAAAACTACCTCAACAGCTTTACAAGCACCTCTCCGAGAGGCGGTGAGGCCGGATGGTGGGACGATGTTAATCAAAGTACCCTTTTCTACTGCTGACCTAGGGGAATGGAAAAAGGTTGCAAAAGATTATAGGAGTGATCCGGTAAGTGTAACTAAACATTTCCAATTTATTGTAAAACAGCATAACCCTGATTGGAAGGATATACAGCTATTATTGGAATATATGACTCAGACAGAGAAACAGCTGATTTTAAAAACAGCAGGGAACCTTGCTGAAGATCATGATAAGATTGCAGGAGGGGACATTAAGGTATATTTCCCTCTCCAAGACCCAAAGTGGGATGTTAATAGATCTGCACATATGGAAAGATTGCAGGGGTATCAGGAGTGGATTACAAAAGGAATGGAGAGAGCGATCCCCAAAACTATAAACTGGTCAGCTTTATATGCAGTTAAACAGAGTCCTTCCAAGTCTCCATCTGAATTCCTGGATCGACTGAGGGATGTAATGCGCCGCAGCACACCGCTGGATCCTGGGTCAGAGGTAGGAATACAACAATTAGTCTCCCTGGTTTTGGGTCAATCTACAGGGGATATAAGGCGCAAACTTCAGAAATTACGCCCTACAGAGAGTAGGAATTTAGAAATATTGTTGGATGAAGCATGGAGAGTATTTAGTAACAGAGAAGAAGGATATAGGCAAGGGCAAAGGAAATTAATGGCTGTTATTCAGGAAGAAAGAGGAAGAGGGCCTAGATGAGACTTGCCCCGACTGGGCAAGGATCAATGCGCTTTGTGTAAGAAATTCGGTCATTGGAAAAGGGAATGCCCAAGGAACAAGGAGGATCAGAGGGCTCAAACAGGAAGAACGGTAGCCCCTGTGAAGGGAGACTGACGGGAACCTGGGGAATCTACCCTAGCGGATCCACTGGTTATAATTAAGCTAGGGAAAACACAACAAGAGGTAGAATTTTTGGTAGATACAGGAGCAACATACTCGGTTTTGAATCAGGCTTTGATGCCCCTGGGAAATGATTATGTCATGGTGAAAGGAGCGACTGGCCAAAGTGAAAAGGCATATTTTTGTAAACCTTTAGAATATAAATTAGGAAAACAGTGGGGCATTCATAAATTTTTATATATGCCCAACTCCCCAAAGCCACTTCTGGGAAGGGACTTGTTGGAACAATTGGGAGCAAAAATTGTATTCAAAAAGGGAGAAATTACTCTGGAGGTAAAAGATCAGCAATATATTCAAATATTGAGCCTAACCTTAACCAGTCTCCCCCTAGAAGGAAATATTAACGAGGACATCTTAAACCAAGTGTACCCGGGGGTATGGGCTACTGATGCACCTGGAAGAGCGAAAAGTGCTCCACCTGTTGAAGTTAGGATCAAGGAAGGCCGAAAGCCGGTAAGAATTAAACAATATCCCCTAAAGAAGGAAGACAGAGAAGGAATCCGGCCGGTGATAGAAAAATTTTTGCAGTTGGGGTTACTAAAAGAGTGTGAGTCTGAATTCAATACCCCTATATTACCTGTTTGGAAGCCCGATGGGTCATATCGGGTGGTCCAAGACTTACGGGCGGTGAATAAGATAACTGAAGATCTTTACCCGGTAGTGGCGAACCCATATGCCCTGTTAACGGTATTAACACCTGAATTAACTTAGTTTACTGCTTTAGATTTGAAGGATGCTTTCTTTTGCCTCCCTCTCCATGAAGCCAGCCAAAAATTATTTGCATTTGAATGGGAAAACCCCAAGAGTGGTCGAAAGACCCAGCTCACTTGGACGGTGTTGCCACAAGGATTTAAGAATAGTCCTACCATTTTTGGCAATCAGCTTGCAAAAGACTTAGAATCCTGGGAAACCCCGTCTGAGGAGGGGAAGCTGTTGCAGTATGTGGATGATATCCTGATCACCACCAAAACAGAGAAAGATTGTATGACATGGACGGTGAGTCTGTTGAATTTCCTGGGACTCCAGGGGTACCGGGTATCCAAGAAAAAGGCACAGGTAATGCAACGCAAAGTGAATTATTTGGGCTATGAAATTAGTGCGGGACAAAGAACTTTGGGACAGGCCCGTAAAGAGGCAATATGCCAAACTCAGAGACCTCAGACAGTGAAAGAATTATGAACTTTTCTGGGAATGACAGGGTGGTGCCGATTGTGGATCTATAATTATGGATTGCTTGTTAAACCACTGTATGCGTTGACAGCCACTGAGCAGAAACACCTTGAGTGGAACAAGGAGACCGAACGAGCCTTTGAGCTACTGAAAAAGGCTTTGATGTCAGCCCCGGCCTTAGGACTCCCAGATGTGAGTAAGCCGTTTCTTCTTTACTCCCACGAGAAGCAGGGCATTGCCCTGGGAATATTAGCACAAAACCTGGGCCCATATCGACGGGCAGTTGCCTACCTCTCTAAGCAGTTAGACGCGACTGCAAAAGGTTGGCCTGGATGCCTGCGGGCAGTTGCGGCTGTTATACTGAATATACAGGGGGCCAAAAGTTTACTCTGGGCCAGAAAATGACTGTTCTGGTGTCTCACACAGTATCAGCAGTACTGGAAGCAAAAGGTGGAAAATTGGCTCTCTCCACAAAGATTCCTGAGATATCAAGCTATATTGGTAGAGCAGGATGACGTGGAGATTGTAGTCACTAACATTGTCAACCCAGCTTCTTTTCTCAGCAGGAACACAGGAGAACCGGTACATCATGACTGTTTGGAAACCATCGAAGCAACATACGCCAGTTGCCCAGACCTGAAAGACAGCCCCATGGAAAACGGGGAAACTTGGTTCACAGACGGAAGCAGTTACGTCCTAAATGGTAATCGACATGCGGGATATGCCGTCACCACCAGCCAAGAGGTAATAGAATCAGGGGCTTTGCCCATGAACACCTCCACACAGAAGGCAGAAATAATTGCTCTAATCCACGCCCTGGAATTGGCCCAGGGCAAAGTTGTGAACATTTATACAGACTCAAAATATGCCTTTGGAGTTGTACACGCACATGGAGCAATTTGGAAGGAGAGAGGACTATTGAGTTCTCAAGGGAAAAATATCAAACACGCAGAAGAAATTCTGAAGTTACTGGAAAACGTCCAGCTCCCTAAGAAAGTAGCAATTATGCATATTAAGGCACACCAGAAAGTGAGCTCAGATTTGGAAAAAGGGAATGAGCTGGCGGACAGAGAGGCAAAACAAGTGGCCAAAACAAAGGTAAAACCAGAAGGGGCCTTAATTCCTGATAGGCAGATTTCCCTAGAAGGTAAGCCAGAATACACCAAGGAAGATCAAAAGCTCATTACAGATTTAGAAGGGTCATATAATGAAGAGGGGTGGGCTCATACCCCACAGGGAAAGCTAATCATTCCCTCTTGCTTACTGTGGCGTTTGATATGGGAGGAACATAGGAAAAGACATTGGGGAACAGAGACTCTATATAATCATTTGATAAGAGAAATTGTGGCTAGAAATTTATACACCACGGTGAGACAGGTGACACAACAGTGTGATCTTTGCCTCCAGACTAATCCTAAGAATACCCCCAAGCCGGAAATGGGCCAGATTGGAAAAGGCAATGGGCCTGGACAACAATGGCAAATTGATTTTACAGAACTTCCAAGAAAAGGGGGGTATTGATATTTATTGGTATTAACTGATACCTTTTCAGGTTGGCCAGAAGCATTCCCAACAAGAACGGCTAAAGCTCGGGAGGTAACTGAAATACTGGTACAAGAGATAATACCATGTTTTGGGGTTCCAGCAACCATATCCTCTGACAGAGGACCACATTTTGTCTCAAAAATAGTACAACAAATTAGCCGCCACTTGGGTATAGATTGGCAGCTTCATACTCCATATCACCCCCAGTCGAGTGGTCAAGTGGAAAAAATGAACCACTTAATCAAACAGCAAATTGTGAAATTAGGACAAGAAGCAAATTTGGCATGGCCTCAGTCTCTCCCTTTAGCCCTTCTGCGTATACGAACAAGACCAAGGGCGAAAGAAGGACTGAGCCCCTTTGAAATTCTGTATGGACAACCCTATGGGATACAGAGAGGGATGTCTGTACAAGCGGGGGATGAAATTATGACTTCTTACATGGTGGCATTAGGTAAGCGACTTAATAAAATCAGGAAGCACGTGGTAGGGACTCGAGGGAGAGGTTTGGATGGGCCTGTGCATAATATACAACCAGGAGATTATGTGTATATAAAGTCTCTTACAGAAAAAACTCTGGAGCCGCAGTGGGAAGGACCATTTCAAGTACTACTTACCTCCTTCACCGCGATTAAGATCAAGGAACAGAACGCCTGGATCCATCACACTAGGGTGAAGAAGGCACCCAAAGGACAATGGACTTCACAAGAAAAAGGACCTTTGAAGCTCAAATTTGTGAGACATTGATTGTTATGTTTCTGAGTTGGACCTTGTCCAAGGGGCAGGCTTGGGATCAAAATACTTATTTAAATATGACAGAGAGTATCTCGAAAGTACTAAATTTATCAGATTGTTGGGTATGTAATCCCCTTCCTCGGGGGAACATGGAACTCCCCTTTTTAGGAATCCCGACCACAAATTGGACATCTCTTATTAAAGACGGGCCAGACAGGAATGGATCATGCCCTCATGGAAAGGGAAATACCCAGCGGGGACCCAACTTTGATCTGGAAGTGCCCAACCCTAAAGAGATCTTAATTACTGGCCGTTGCTTAAATATTACTGATAATATTTGGGGAGACATGGATAATTGTAGCCTTGCGGGAAATCTGGGAACTTTTGATAAAGGAAAATTAGAACGTCTTGGACTAAACTTAAGTATCAGTTTCTATTATATCCGGAAACCAAAGCGGGGGGGCAGGAAAGAAGGGGCAAGAACAAGACAGAAGGGAGACGCATCTCGGTCCAAGATGCAACACAGGGCCCGGGTACTGGTGGCTCTGTGGGGATGGCAGGGCCAGAAAGAGTTTACCCCAGAACTGGAAGGGACACTGTGTTCGAGGGTACCTTGCACCTCAGACCAGTGTGTTCGAGGTAGCTACGCCTCCCCGAGGGTTTTTGAGAACACCTTGGCTCCGTGTAAAACGGGCTGAAAACCCACTAGTTATTCGAGGTACTGGGTACCATAGTTTTGTCCGATGGTTAATCCCCTCTTTAGGGGTAAGCGAGTTGGAGAAAGCTATCGTGAATATATCTGCTACATTAGAGATTATAGAAAGTGCTACAATTGATGCAATTCGAGGGCTGCAACTGGAAATACAATCCCTAAGTAAAGTAGTACTCCAAAATAGAATGGGATTGGACATGCTTTTAGCAAAAGAAGGGGGCTTATGTGTAGTTATAAACCAAACTTGCTGTACCTATATCAATCAAAACCAACGAATTGAAACAGATCTTGAGGAGATATGGGAAAGGACTAAAATACTACATGAAGTTTCCCAAGATGACACTTCTTGCAGCTTGACAGGCACATTAGAAAAAATAACCTCCTGGTTGCCAAATCTGACATGGTTAAAGCAATTGTTTGTCACTATAATCATCATCATTCTCTTGTCTGTGGTCCTTTGCATAGTGGTTCGATGTGGCCTTTTGTGCTGTAAGAGTACAGGAGACTCTTACAGTGAATGGAAAAAGAATCAGTTACGACGAAAACTGGAGACCAACAAATACTTTGAGAGGATGCTAGATAGGGAAAAAATGTATTAGAAGTACTAGGATTAAATATAGTAAAAGAATTTACTATTTTCTAGAAAAGGGGTGACTGAGACAAGGGGAGTCAAAAGAATCTCAGTAGACATAATAAAGGGGGGTGAAAGATGATGTTTAGTGCTTCCATTGTTGAAATTAGCTGAGGTAGAGACAGTCCTTGATAAGAAGAGCTGGTCCCAAGAACCAGCCAATGAGGTAGAGACAGTCCTTGATAAGAAGCAGGAGCAGGCCCCAAGAGCCAGCTAAGACTGGTCTTGCGGCTTGGGTGAATACCAAGAAATCACTGAGCCTGCGCAAGGAAAGAGGTTACTAGCGGTGACGAAGAGGAGTCATCTATCTTCATCTCTGCGACCACCAGACGACCACCATAAAGAGGCACTGTGCAAGCGCAGTTGAGAGGAGACTATGGAAATGACCTCTCGGAGCTAATTTTAATATGAAGCGGGGATAGGTCATGCATATGTATAGGCGTATTGTGAATATGTAATACCTGACTGTATAAACTTTAGGCGAACTGCCGAGTCACGCGCGCACAACTTTGGTGGGACTACCCCCCGTGCCACCCAGCGCTGAACGAACATACCTACTTTACAATCTCACTGATTGTGGAGTCTGTTTC
>NW_010972687.1:11495881-11496536 GCF_000737465.1 Haliaeetus leucocephalus | reverse complement strand
GCCATGTTGCTTACACAACTAAACCCAGCTCTGAATATCAAGTCATATTAACTTGATCCTCGGTTTTGGAAAGCAACGGTAATTCTGAGTGCCCAAAAAGAGGAGGGTTGGTGTAGAGTGAGAGGGGAAACGAATGCAAGCAGTCTTTTATCTCAGCGCGCAGAACCAAGTACTACTTGGTTTAAGTTATTGACCGTAGCTGCTCTGGTCAGCACTGATGCCGCCACTGGGCCTGGGCACAGTTGTGATACTTGAAAAGCAGCAAGAGCTTCGGAAAAGTTCACGTGCATTCTTTCTGGGACCACCTCACGCAGTGCAACAAAGCCCGAGCACGTTGCCTTCAAGATGGGATCTAGGTAAGCTCACCACAAATATAAATGTGCTGCATAATTTCCACCGCTGTCAAGCACTCTCAATAAAACTAAACAGCAATTTTTACCGATCAGAAACTGCTCCACGCACCAGCGTATTTCAAGCTGTGGGTGAAAAACCTCATCTCTCTTCTGGCTGGCTAACAAGTCTTTTCTCCTCATCGGCATCCGCCAGAGCTGGGGCCTGCCCGCTCGACGCCGCCAGGCCAGGCCAGGCCCGGCCAAGGCGCCGCGCTGCCCAGCCGCCCCCTCCTCGCGGGCTCCCGCGGCTCAGCCTGCGGCCG
>NW_010972687.1:11434318-11495419 GCF_000737465.1 Haliaeetus leucocephalus | reverse complement strand
GACTTTGTGGCAGGGTGCGGGGAACTGCCGGCATGGCAGTTGCAGAGGTGGGGCGGCTTGGTCTCTCTTGGCCTGTCTTTTTCAGAGTGCCTCAGGGTACGTGCTGCGTGTGCCAGGTACGCCTCTCTGAGGTGGCATCTGTTGGCCACCTTAACGGGAGAAAATGAAGTTTAGCGGCAAACTGCTGCAGTCGTGCAGCTTCCCACACCTGTTACATGGTTGCGTGCGGGGGTTAGAGAAGGACACAGAAGTTGCATCGACGTTTTCTGTTCTGGAAAGTGTGGCTTCAGCGCTCTTGCTCGTCTCATGCTGCTCTCCTAGTAACCATCTTGCCCTCCTCCTTGCTTTTAGCGCTGTCAGCTGCTGCTGACCTTGTTCTATTCAGCTATGCTAAGAGTCTTGTTTTAACCCACCTGCTTAAACAAAGAAAGAAGATCGGTTCTCCAGAGCGGTCTGGAGCCAGTGCATCACAACATGGACACTTTGTACTTCCTCTTCTGGTTTGGTGCTCACCACGTGATCTTCCCGTGGAGGTGTTTCACCTCCTTTTGGTGTTTGTCACTACCTTCCCATTTGGGTGCAGCAGGGCTAGGAATGGTGGAGAAACAGTGCAAGCTCCGTTCCTGAGGATTTATTTTCAGAGACATGATGTTATACCTACTTCTGTGGAGAGGGCCATAGTGTGGAGCTCATCATCTGCAGCACATGAGTCTCTTTATGTAGATAGCATGTCTTGGGATAACCATGTGTTGAGATGCACAATTCAGTTTACATCTCTCAGCATGTAAACTCAAGTTACTTCAGACTTGCTGGAAATCCAGGCAAACGCCTGAGAGTTGAGTATGCACGTACATAGATTTGTACTATACAGAGACGTAACTTTAAAACTTTGAATTTCAGCATGAGGCTTAGAAGATGATTGTTTTTCAAAGGAGAACAGGTTCTGCTTTCGTTTGAGGGAAGGCTTTTCTGTCACTGGTGAGGGTCAGTAAAGTTGATGATGTAATCTGATCCTGAAATCCATTTCTGTCTTGGTGGTTGTTCTGTTCCCAATGCTTTCCAATTCCTTAAAGATATACTTCTTTAATTCTGTTTTCTCAGCCAGCTGTGGAACTCGGAATTAGTTTTAAACATCTATTTTAATTTTTTAAGGTTATTTTAAATTGAGGAAAAGGCAAGGTGGGAGGAAAGAAGAGTTCGTAAAATGTTGAAGGAGTGTTTTTGTTTGTTTTGTGCTTTTCCAACAAGAGGTAGAAGATACTCGAGTACTACCTAAGATCAAGATTTTTATTTCTGCTATTAGACAACAAGCAATAGAAGTAGGTACTGTGTTCCAGCTGTTCAGTCAGCTAGGAATCATTGCTTTTGCAATGTCATGAAGGTGTTTTGTACTGTGTATCTCCCTGAAGTTCATTATTGGGTGTTTCTGATGCAGACGATGTAAGTTTGATTATGCAGAGAATTGAAGGAGGTTTTTGAAGAAAAGGTGCACAGATAGCTAAAGTTTTGCGTGCCAATAGCCCACCTGTTTTTATTTTTTTCTGTTGAAAAACTCTTTTTGGAGTTGTTTTTTCTTTCCTTCTCAGAATATACATCTTCGTTAAATGCATCATTAAAAATGCCCCCAAACATGCAGATTGCTTTTGGAGTGTTAAATCAACTGGCGCTATCATAAGGAAGGATTCAATCAATGTATTTTTAATTCATTAATTCTCTTCAGGAGAAGGGATTTTCTTTGGCTTTGCCTTTCAGAAGGACATAGAAACAAATACTATTTGCTAATAAAGCATAAGAACAAGGGTCTTAGAAGTAAGCCAGAAGGAGACATAAGTTTCATATGCCTCTTTCAGCAGCACAAAGAGCACACCACGTTTCTGCGAAAGAAACATGTCTGTGCTTCCTCCCCATGCTGCTACTGCACATCCTCCTCCTCGCCTTGTGTGTCAAGTTCATCTATCTTTATCTGCTTACAGCATGTAATACCCTTGCTGCATTAGGATGCTAACTCCATATAAGCCCCTGTGGTCTTTCTTGCTCTTCCCTGACCTACCATTCCTTTTTCCACCAGTTCAGGTTCTAGACCTTCCTGAGTGGGACCCCAGTGCTGTTGCCTCATCATATTCTTCCATTACATACTTCTTGACTACACACAGGGACAGATACTGTCCCTCTGGCTACCTTTTATGGCACACATGCTCATTTGTGCTGTGATTATGCTTTTGTCCATGCCTAGTCTTTCTGTGCTACTTGGAGAAGGATGTGTTGTCCAGGGGCTTTTACAGCTGAGGGTGCTGGGGAGACAGGAAAACTGACAGTAACTGCCTCACGTGGAGGCACATATCTTGCAGCTCTACACAAATCATTCCCTGCAGATGAAGTAGTAAACTGTCCTGCTTCCTAACGCTTACATGTGATTCATATACTACAGTTTTTGGAAAGTTGTTAAACATAAACTGAAATGAGACTATCTTTGAAATGGCTATTTATTACAATTTTAACTCAAGACTTTCCAGCTTCCAAATTTGAACTGAACTAGAATACAAAAGATGTGAGATTTTTGAAGAATGTGATTGTAAAATTCCTGTGTATTCTGAACAACATGTTGCAACTCGTGAAGCTTTTAGTATCAGTTTTCTATGAGTTTAGGTGACTGTCAGTGCATTAATATTTTTTAATTAAATACATATCTTTTGCTTTATTTGAGATTGTATTTGATTATCACTAGGGCTGAAATATATTACAACTATTTCAGAACTTTTAGCCAAGTTACATTAGTCATCCCATTACAAATTGTAATGCACTTAGGGCTTTTGGTCTTTAAGTTATAGATGGAATTAGGAGAAATATCTCTGTAGTCTTGACTCAAGTGTTGCAGTGTGACTTTCTGGAATGTGATATAAATATTTGTAAAATTTAGATTTTACACTAGAATGACTCTTTGTGCTTAAATTTTTCAGCTGGTTTTAGTTGAGTTAGAGTATGTGAGACAGCTTTTTGTCCTCATCAGTTAGAATTTTAACATACATAGAATGAGCAGAACAAATACGCTCTCAGTTGAAGTTGTTTCGTCACAGGTTGGAAACTGATAGCTAGCTGATAAATCGGAAAAGCTTTCCCTTTTTTTTTTTTCTCTCTTTAAATAAAGCAGTGCTGAGCAGATGAGATCTACTAATTTAAGAAGTGCAGGAAAGATTTTTAAGTGGTGTTTAGTGATAAAAAAGGTGCAGGTACACAGGATTTTGGAAAGTGTTTTGGTGTTTTTTTTAAAAGTACCACCTCATACACATCTGTATGATTTTGCACTTAATAGTTCCTGGTAAGGCAGTCAATGGAAACCACTAGAATTGTGCATGATACACTCACCATAGATTCTTGTTTTGCTTAAGAAACTATTCTAGAATAATAAATATCTAAGTCAACTTGTCTACCTTCGTTTATCTGAGTAGTTAAGTGAGACAAGCTTAAAAATAACTTACCTCTCTTTGACCCTCCCTCCATTTTTCAGTGCATAATTCAGATATTTAAATTTTTTGTTATGAAAAAGTACATTTGGATAGATCATTTGTGTGTGTATACTTAATACAAATAGATGTATTTCCATACTTTTATACAGATTTAGTGAATCTAACTCAAAGTTACTAATATGAGTGTAAAGACAGGATTTATTTGTAAGTAACCATTTAAATGTGTTTCTACCAAGCACTGAGGAGTATTTTTTGAAAACAAAAAAGTACAGAATAAAACAGATAAAAATCATTATTTAAAGTAAGATTTCCTGTGTGCTGATATTAACTGTAGTTAAACCATGATCTAATCACTTCACTTACATTGGTCCACCCTGTTTTGTACAGTATAGAAAGAAATATGATCTTCTCTCTCAGCAGTTTTGAGTAATGATAGCATCATATGTTTTTTGCTGTCACTCTTAAAATAAAAGAACCTTTCAGTATGAATTACTCATATGCAAATCCCAAATTTCATGTACGCTATGAAATGAGGATGTTGCTGGGAATTTAGAGGTATTTTGAAGCTATCTTTCATATATTTACGTATCTTTATCTCACTGAAAGACATTTTTTGTTTTTATTACATATGACTTAATATAATTTTCTCTTAAACATTAAGAATTATATCACAGGCAGCTTTCCCTTTTGACAAAGGTAACTTATAAGCAGAGAACATACTGTGCATTTGCATACGTTTTTCCTCTGATGGTTGGCTAGGCAAGTAGTACACAGGGATTTTACTGCTTATATTAGACAGCATTGGGAGTCATCCTAGTCCCTTGGAGAGCCTAGCTAATAGGGTGAAAGTTAGTTTTTGATTTGTGGATGTAATTTTTAATAGATGTACATTATTTGCTGAAGTGTATTCTGAAATGATGTGGAGATGTCTCCCAGGAAAAACTATGAAATTGATACTGAGTTTAGCATTATGTGAATGCTTCTTCCTTCTTAGTACATCTGCCACTTCTTTGACACCAAACAGATACTGGAATTTTTTTATTATTATTATTTCTACTGATATTTGTTGATGAATGTGATGATGACTTTTAAATTTTTTTTTTTTCTTTTACAATAGATTTTTCAAACAATTTAAAAAAAAAAGATTTTGGAAAGCACACCTATATGTGGGTGCTTTAGGAAGAATGAACCATGATTAAATGCTGCAGATGATGTAACAGGTATTTTAAAATACAGAAAACCAATAAGGTTTTCTGTATAACTAACAATATTTGTCGAAATGGTTACCTGTATAGCAGTATTGTCTGGATATTTTGCTTTTTTTGTTCTTTTTTGTTTCTTTAGAATTGGGTTGGTGGGGCTCTGCTGTGTTACGTGGAGCCTGATTTTTCCTTTTTGCCCTGGTTAGGGAAATTTATCTCATCTGAAATTGATATGCCCATGTGGCCAGTGGTTTAAATCCTGTTGAATGTGCAAAATAAGGAAGTCTTGCCTTAAACAGTGTTTGCCAGGAGATTCTTGGGGTGGGCTGTGGAAGGGAGAGGTATTACATTCTCAGCGGGAAGTCAGGAAGTCTATTTTTCAATTTTTGTTTTGTGACTTTGAGCACATACTTAATCTGACTGTAGTTTGGTCACTGATTAATACATTGGGAAAACTTTCCAAATGTTACTGCAGCATTAAAAAAACTAAGAATTTGTTTTAAGGATGCCCAAGTACTATAGTAATGGCATATTAGAACAACACTGACTTAAAGGAGAATTCTAGGAATGTCTTTCTGTATAAATCACTGCAATGTATAGTTTTCTCTTGTAAACCTTTTATGCTTTTCCTGTTGCAGTTCTTGTTTCATCTTTTTTTCCTATTTAGAGAAACAGAACAGCTGTGGGGGTGTCATCTTATTTACCTCTTATTTTTCTGGAGGGGGAGGCAGAAGTGCTAGATCTATGATTTGATACGACACTGCTAAGAAGAATCAACCTGTATGATTTGTCTTCAAGGATCACACCTTCGTAGGAAAAAAATATTAAATGTGCTTTGATGTTAATTGGAACTTCATTCTGAATGCACTAATATTGATGGTGGAGCCGCAGTCTTTGGGCTCTGATGGGGGAGAAGAAAAATACAAGTGTAATTAAAAAGCATCATTGCTGTTGAAAAAAACATGCTTCTGAAAAGGACTATTTCCTAACTGAGAAACAGTTTGGGAGGATAGCATCTCTAGTTTATTCAAACATCGGATTTGCCATGTGCCTTAGAGTTTAAAATCAAAGCCAGGTCAAGTGTCTTTTTGTTGCTTTAATGTGTGGTGCTGCTTTTGCCTAATCTACTTGCATTGAATGAGTGGAATATTTGAATTTGGAGTAATACTCCTGAAGAGTTAGTTGAGACAATAGAGGAAAAGTGCTACAACGCTACTCCCGTTTGCTTAACAAAACATAAATAAATGATGCGTTTGCAAGTGTTGAATAAGGACCCTTGCAGGAGGTCCTAGGTGAATACCTCCAGCCTTGGGGGTGAACAGGTGGGAATTTAGGCTTACAGAACAAGGGAGTGAAGGTCATCTGTGTTAGCCAGGCTCCTCTCCCCTTTTAAGAGGTATCTATACATAGCAGTTGATTATACCCTGGGAGCAAGCAAGAGGCGTGTATGCTCTATTACTTGGGTTTAACCATTTTTATTTGAATCTTGAGAGTGAGTGATAGCTGCTGAATAGAGGACTTCGGTTTTAAATTGGTAGCTGCAAAAGGAGCAGGAGCTCTCTTTAATGTCCTTTTGTGTGGGTGCATGTGTGCATATGTGTAGGAGGAAGTCCGAGGGGAGTGGACTCAAGCACTGATGGGTCAGTCCTTTGGGAGGACAGGTTTCCCTGAGATAAAAGAAGTAGTATGTGCTGAGATCACAAGATAGGCACCCTGTGGAGGCTACGAGAACCAGATTACGTATAGATTATAGGTGCGAAGCAGAGTGGTGAAGCAGTAAATATCCAGGCAAATACTGAGTTTCTGGAATTTCTTTTTTCATCCTGTAGATTGATGGTAATACTGTGAGCATTTTTGTTTGAGGTAGAGAGCTCCCTTTTTGTCTTCCATTCCTGGTTCCTGTCCTAGTCCTTTGTCTTTCTCCCCTTAGCCCTGCATTATCCAAGTGATGAAAAAAAAAAGGAAAGAAAGAAAAAAAAAAAAAAAAGTCCTGAGTCATCAGACCTTACCAGGGCTGGATAGATTTAATAGGACTGTGTGCTGGTGTTTAGAATTCTGGGAGTTGTAGTGTGTTCAGGAAGTAATTGTCTAAAACGTTGCTATAGGCTTGGTAAACTTAAGACATTACCAGGATAAACTTTCCAGAGTTTTCCCATTTGATAATCATGCCTGTTAAACCAAGGGGGGCGAAATAAGGACAAACCAATGGTGTTTCTGCTGCAACTCTCACACCAATGCACATGTAATCAGTCAGTGAGACAGCTGATCCCTAACTGGACTAAGGGAGCTCTGAATGTGTCATTGGAGCTGTGTACCAAGCATTGAGCACAGTTTTTGTGTCTTGGGGGAGCATTTTTATATGATTTTTTTCTTTTCAAACAAAAATTCAGATTTCCCGTTGGTAGCATTCTTTCTATGTTCGTGACTTCCTTTTACCTGTATCAGAGTTGCTAGTCTTCGCTGTGGTAGCCCTTCTTGCTTTAAGAAGTCTCTGAAGGCAGGCTGTCTAAATATGGAAACATATGCTTTACAATTAAGTATCTTTCCTGATTGCATGTCAGCACTTCACACACAAACATGAAATTTGTGCATGCAGTTGCGTAATTATACATTCAGCCTTTGTAAGCATTATTTCCATAGGAAGGTGTTAGGGCCATATTTTTGTTCTTAAAACAAATGTCATTTCTGTTGAACATTGAAATGTTTAACGTTGGAAAATGTAAGTAAATTTATTTTCTTTCAAAACCTCAATAGTTAAGTGATTACACTAGCTTTTTTTTTTGCAGTCCTCAATGATGCTTTTTCTATAATTTCAAAATAATAATTTACATAGATAATTTATATTTTACTACGTTGTAAAGATGATACAATTTTTCTTCCCCTACAGGAATTGTGGTGCTTGGATTAAACAGATCTCAAGCCAAGAATGCACTTAACAAAAATCTTTTAAAAATGGTAAGTGAAAAGAACAGTTTTTACTATAAAGGTGAAGTATTGGAATTAAGCACTTTAAAAAGTGTTTGGTTATCCCCCTTCCTCCTTTTCTCTGTAGATGTCAAAAGCTGTGGATGCTTTGAAATCTGATAAGAAAGTACGAACTGTTATATTCCGGAGTGAAGTCCCAGGGATATTCTGTGCTGGTATGCAAACTTAATTTTCCTGAGAAGCTGGAAATCTGTATATCGTATTTCACCAAAAAAGCCCAGATTCCAAGGAAACATGTATTTTGTATATATTCATCTCAGTAGCAAACAAAACATTTTTGTATGATTTTCTTTCATTGTTAACAAGAACCAAATATTGGTTTTATTCTTTCTGTGTCATAAAGTATTTCAAAATATGTAATAGGTTACTCATGATGGTGGAAAATTATTTAATTGAGCTCGTAGGAAGTCTTGCATGTACTTCAGAATGAGGACCAAATAATGCTAGAGGCTATATATATAGAAAGGCTGTATAGAAAGCTGTATCAAAACAATATTTTAAACACATTATATTAACTTTTAATTGAAGAAACATACTTAAAACTCATTATGAATGTGACTGTTACTGCAGGCTGAATGTATTCTCAAATTAAAAAAAAAAAAAAAAAATCACACCAAAACAAAAAGCACACACCCCAGCCCACATAACAAGCAGTATATATGTCTTGCCAAAGTGCTCAGGAAAATAAAAGCTCTCAACTACCAAACACTGGGAAACAGAATTTGTCAACATGTCAAAATCAATTGAAGCAGCCTTGTCTTTTGTGGATATTGAGTGAATAGTCTCCTTGCTTTCAGATGTTCTATCCAGTTCTTAATTTGTTCAAATTTAATATAAATCCATTTGAAAGTGATAACAGGAGTAAGTCAGTTTCTTCTTTCCAATATACAAATAGAATTGCCTGGTAAGAGGAGGAGATCAGTTCTAAAATCTTTCTTGCCTGATCATTTATGCAGTCATTAAGCTTGCTAGCCACACATAATTAATTCAGTTTTAAATGCAAAATGGTTTTTCCAATTTTTACATCTGTAACATATGTAAGTACTTTTAGTGGCATTTAAAATTCTTTTTTGTTGTTTTTAATAAGTCTGTTTTCATCCAGATACAGTTTGTCACTTGCAGGACTTGTGAAAAGAATTGTCTTAGAAAAAGGGAATAATCAATTCAGCATTTAGTAATACATATAAACAGGTTAAATATGTGTGTATTAATCAGCATATTTAATTTAAAAGTTGTATTTTATTTTAAAATAAAAAGTTTTAAAGATCAGTTACTAATAATAATATTCAGGAAAAAAAGCTTAAAAGCTGTGGTTTTTGAACTGATGAAGAGTGCAGCATCAGAGCAACACATGCAAATGGGTTTTCAGGTTAGGTGTTAATGTACTTCATATAAAAAGGTGGCCATTAGTTGAGATTTGTTATAAACTGTTTTTTTTTTTTAACCTAATATTTTTATTTAACATTCATGAATTTTATGGTAGTGTTATATAGAAAATATGACAGCAGAAATACTCATTTTGAGGGAGAGGATCTCAGGTATGCTATTAATGTTGTATTTATGAACTTCAGGTACTTCTCTAGTGTTCTTTGTTGGCTGACTTTGCAGAGCTGTTTTGGTATTAAGAATTCACGTAGACATTTTTGCCCGTTTGTCTGGCTAAAAAAAAAAAGCAACTTAGAGGATGTATACACAGCTGACTGTAGACAAGATGCTATGTGTGAACATTAGGAAACGAAATTAGCCCTGAAAAGAGGAATGCGAAAGACTGGGGCTGGATAGCTGTGGCTGGATAGCTGTGTCTGGATCTTAAACCAGGGAGTAGCGATAGGGTGTGGACCAGGTATCAGTAATTTAAAAAAAAAGTGACAGGTTAAAGGAAGGTCCTACGAAAGGAAACTCCTGCAGCTGAACCAGTGAAATAAAGGATGTTCCAACAGTAGTAACTGAAATTCAGGGTGAACCAGAACACTTGAGGCAGAGTTTGTCAATGAAAATAGGCAGAAAGGTCTCAGTGGCTGGATGGGTTGCTTCTATAGATGACTTTAAGGGGTTTCTGTAAAGAGAATGAAACTAGAGAAAGCATAATGGGACATGGAGAAAACAGGTAACGGCTTAGGGTAGTAGGATGAAGGGAAGAACATACTGGATGTAACAAGGCATTTTCTGGAGGAGACTTAGGAAATTCAGTAGGACAGAAGAAAGTGTTTTCAAGCTTAAATGTTAAAGGACAATGTGTTGTTTCAAGAACACTTAACTCCTTAAAAAAATGCAAGGATCATCTTGTGAATTGTTGTTGCATTTTCTTATGCATTATAGTGCAATTCAATTAGGCAAAACTTTGAATATTTGTTTTATTTTTTTATTTCTTCAGTTATATTTTCTTGCTTGCATGCATGGGAATGTATGTTTTTAAAAATACATTTTTTATGATGATTTTTTGGACCACCGTATGATGTTTTACAGACCGCAGATTGAGAAACTTTGTCCTAGAATGTAATTCCCTTTTATGTGTGGAATGAAATCCAAGATCCTTAAATCTTGCCATTCCTTAGCTATCAACAAAAATCTGTGAAAGGCACAAGCCAAGTGTCTTGTTTCCTTCTAAGGGCTAGTCCACAAAACATGACATCCAACTGTTTTTCACAAAATGGCAGTGTGGGTGATTGAAAGATTTAAACTCTGTTCATGACTGATGTGCATTTGAGTATGATTCCAAATTATGCAATTCTCACATGGTGAAATGGGAGAAGAAAAAAAAAAAGGAATTGTATAAGAGAATATAGAGATGTGCCAGCAATTGTATCCTTTCATTTTTGCATAAAGATTCATTTTGAATCTTTTACTGCTGCATTCTTTGTATCTTCTTTCTTACGCTCTATACATCCATGGGTGCAGAAAGTTCCTCATTAAAGCTCTAGTACTGATGAAAAGGGACACCTAGAAGTCAAAGAAGAGCTTGGCTGGGGTTAAAGATGCATTATGTCTGTGAGGCCTTCTTGTGCTTCAGTCAGAAGTGCTCTGGCTCTGAGTCACTTCTTGTCCCCTTTCTTTCTCTGTCTAAACCCAAATAAATATCTGGAGTGAACACGTATGACCAGTCCTGGCCTATGTAAGCTTACACTATGTGCCTGCTCAGTTCTGCAGCCAAGGCAGGTGAGTCTGTGCAGGAGTCTTTTTATTTTGTGGCAGCCTTCCATCCTTGAGGAAGGCGCAGTTTGTGCATGGGGTAAGGCAGGTGGCCCATGGGTAAAAAGTCTGTGGTCAAGTAATTAAGAGCTGTGCTGTGTTCACACAAGGGGCTGAATTACATTTACATAGGGAGTTTGAACAGCTTCATTTTTCATTATTAATGGAATTTTAACATGTATATTAGTGATATCACTCGTGTAGTTTTGTGAGCAGATTTTCAGAATTTTTCACCTTTAAAAAATTTCTGGAAGTGTAAATGTGTGCATAGTACTGTTGGGAGATATGGTACTATGAGGAAGGGAGGAAGGACTGTCTGCAAGTTTTTGCAAAATCTTATTTTGGAGTGGCAGTGTATTCTGGAGACAATCTTACAGCTTCTTCTGATCTGAACCATGTGAGGTCTGGAAGAAGGTATAAATAAAGTACATTGCTCAAGAGCTACTTTTTTGGTTTTCAGATAGTGTTCGATAATATTTGTGGCCTGAAGAGTTAAACAACCTAATATTGCATGTTAAAGCTTTTGTCGTTCAGTTTCCTAAGGCTTTGAATAAAAGGCAAAGTAATATTTATAGAACTTCCAGTTATTATAGAATTTCATATATGGAAATGTCTTGGCAAGCTGAAGCCTGCCATGTGATTCCAAGTCTTCTTTCATTCCCCACCCTGCCCTCCCCGCCCCTTGTCTGTATGTTTGGTGAAATGGGGATTACGTTATATTTTGCAATTACAAACTATGGATATTGGAGATCAGATAATATTCTTTTATTTTTAAACAGTTTGATTTGTTGATAGTTACAGTAATTAAAGAAACAGACTCCTTTTATATTCTTTTCTTTCACCCTTTTCACCTGCTATTCCTTGTACTGTTGTTTCCCTTAGGACTGTCATGTTCCTCCAGCCTGCTTTTCAGGTCCTGTCAAGAAGGCACTTGGATGCGTTTTAAAAACTTTATTCCTCATGTGTTTGTCTTAGGCAGTAACTTACTGGCCCATAGTCCATTGGTTGAGTTTACAGCTCATACTCATAAATAAAACCCCATGCTACTGTTTTACAGCTCAGAGTAGTTACTGGTTTATTTTCCTTCCTCTGGTGCCTGGCCAACAGGGACAGTTGCTTCACTCTGACTGTCCCAGTCCAATCAGAGATTGTTTCCTTCCTAGAAGTACACATGTGAGTTGTCAGTTTCCCTGCATCCATCCACCCTCTGCTGATATGCAGAAAAGTTCTGCTATCTTATATGGGAGGAGAATGAAATGCTGTGATTCCCTAGAGGAACAGACCACTTCTGGATTTCTTTTTGCATGCAAGACTTAGAAGGAGAGCTTTCAGGGGCAAGAACCTCTAACTTCTTAAGATTTTTTTTTTTGTGACTGTGTTTAGAATATAATTGTTAAGAACAGGCTCTTCGGTATTGCTTCTCCAGAGTGAACTGCACTAATTGAAATAGAGGTTGTGAGATTGATTAGTTATTTGCTTTGTATATGAGTGCACACAAAGAAGGAGAGCTTTAGGGCAATTTTTAGTTGACAGACTTGAAAAAATCTTGTTCTTTGGAGATGTTATTTCAGAAATCTTTGACATATATCACAATATGGAGAGTTAACATTTTTTGTTGTAACCGTCTTTCAAGACAATTTGAAAAATTTGGGTATTGGAGCTCTTCAAACTGCTTTGACCTAGAAGTTGCTTGGCCAATAAAGCCCACTCTTGGAAAAGCGGAAGTAATCTTTCTGCCAGCAAAAATTCATCATTTGGGTCTGTGGTGTGAGTAAAGCCAACACAAGTGCTTTTCCTGTTGGCATAACTTGTCTACATCAGAATTTTGTTTCCAGCACAGCTGAATTGGCTGTATGGCGTATGGTTCCTGGCTGCCATTTCCAGCTGGTGTAGTTTTTCTGGCAGAAGTTTACGAAGTAGACAAGCCTGGTAGAGCAGATCCTTGAAGCCTTCTTCGCTTATGAGGTTTTGATGTGGAGGAGGAGAGGAGTTTCATAATAGCTCTCAAATGCTTGACCTACTCTTATTTTTGTAGAACTAGGAAGAGTAGTACGGAAGTATTACTGGGGGTGTAGTCTCTTTTTTTCCCTCCATTCTCTGTTAAGTAAGCAAGGAGGGGGTATATTTTCTGAGAGCATATTTTGGTCCTCCAGATCCCAGTTTCTGCACAGGAACTGAGAAAAGAGTTCATATATTACTCCACTGTTCCCTTCTGAGGATTCAGATCACATATGTAAATATTTTAGTGTCTTCTGAATAGTTTTGTTGCTGTACATACATTTCATGCCCCCAAATAAATGCCTTCAGACTGTAGCTAGGTTCTTTCCTCTTTTTTTCATTCCAGATGTTCACCAAGGCTCAGATTCAAACTGATGCTAGCTGCTTGTAGACTACTAGGCTCAATGACAGTTGCATTTTCCCTAGAGCAACATGAGTTATGTGAAATGCAGCAGGTTGGTCAGCAGTGTGACAGCTATGTCTTGTGAATGTGTGCATAGTAATTTGTTGAGTCTGGAGTCTGCAGCTTGCATTTCTCTGACATCGGTTGTTTTACTTCCTAATTTTGTTTCTGATGTTCTTCTGAAAGAACTAATAGCTGTCATGATTTTTTAGAGCACATGTTGAACAACCGAGCCAATAAAGAGTGCAGTTCGGATTGTGGTTTGATGCCCTAGTCTATTCACGAAAAAATCCCAATAAGAAAAACTGGTTTAAATGTCTTTCTTTTGGAAGTACCTCAGTCACTCCTTTGCCTTCTACCCTGAGGAGGTATACTGAATTTCAGAAGAAACTGGAATGACTGCGGAGTTTTGAGAGCTAGAAACGTTCATCTTAAACGAAAGTTTTTCTTGGCCTTAAGTATGGCAGAGCTGCTGTGTTCCTAATTGATCACTTACATGATTCTAGTATTGGAATGTAGTTCAGATGAGTTCAGCATGTTATTTGATACATGTTATTCTGCCCATGGTTTACCTTAACCTTGTGGCTAATTGTAGAACAAGGTACTGGGAAATCAGCAAATAAAAATTGCTTGTAGATAATGCAGCACATGGTGGCACAGTAAGTAGCTGCATGCTCGGTTTATGCTGCAAAACCAGACAAATATACATATATCTTTTAGCTGCAGAAAAAATACAAATGGGAGGTTACCAGGAACTTTTCCAATACGAATATTAGAATATAACCATGCTTGTTTTCTTTATCTCCAAAAGAGTGATCCATTCCTGTTGAGGAGGCAAGCACAAGGAATAGGGTAGGAAGTTGGGTGGGACTGTCAACAGCAGTGCAGTCTTTAAATCAGCTCTAATCAGCTACGAAACTTTCAGCTAAGAATTACTTGTCTGTCTTCTCATTGGTGATGACAGTGCCTGCCCTGAAATTATAGGAAATTTTTTTTTTCATATACTCAGCTTTCTTAAAGTTATTCTGTAGCTGGGAATAGAGTTTTTAAACCAGTGTATTGGGTTTACATAGCAAGGTTTTGGTGGCAGGGGGGTAGCCTTTGTGAGAAGAGACTAGGATAGCAAGCTCCAGCCAGCCTCAGGATGGACCCATGGCTGCTCAAAGCTGTGCCCGTCAGCGATGCTAGTGGCATTTATGTGATAACTTATTTAAGAAATGGTAAAAAACCATGTGCAGCAGCTGTGAGAGAGGAGTGAGAAAAAAACATGAGAGAAACAGCCCTGCAGACACCAAGGTCAGTAAGAAGGAAGGGGAGGAGGTGCTCCAAGCACCAGAGCAGAGATTCCTTTGCAGCCCAAGGAGAAGACCATGGTGAAGCAGGTTGTCCCCCTGCAGCTTATGGAGGACCACTTTGGAGCAGATATCCACACTGCAGCCTGTGGAGAATCCCATGCTGGAGCAGGTGGACATGTCGTGAAGGAAGCTGCAGCCATGAAGAGCCCTCTCAGGAGCAGGTTCCTGGCAAGAGCTGTGGCCTGTGGATAGTAGCCTATGCAGGAGCAGATTTTCTGGCAGGTGTGGACCATGGGGGACCCACGCTGTAGCAGTCTGTTTCTGAAGACTACCCCATGGAAAGGACCCATGCTGAAGCAGTTCTTGAAGAACTGTGGCCCGTGGGAAGGACCCATGTTAGAGCAGTTCGTGAAGGACTCTATCCTGTGGGAGGGACCCTGTGCTGGAGCAGGGGAAAAGTGTGAGGAGGAAAGAATGGCAGGGAAGAAGTGCTGTGGTCTTACTGCAACCCCCATTCCCCATCCCCTCTGCGCTGCTCAGCAGCCAGAAAAGAGGTAGAAGAGTTAGTAGTGAAGCTAAGCCTGAGAAGAAGGAAGGGTGGGAATAGATGTTTTTAGTTTTATTTTTGTTTCCCGCTACCCAACTCTATAATAAATTGGCAATAAATTAAGTATATCTTTCCTAAGTCGAATCCAGTTTGCCCATGATGATAACTAGTGAGTGATCTCCCTGTCCTTATCTTGACCCACAAGCTTTTCATTGTATTTTCTCCCTGACCTTACTGAGGAGGGGAAGTGAGGGAGCGGCTTGGTGGGCACATGGCAGCCAGCCAAAGTTAACCCACCACATCCAGTTATTATGGATTTTCCAAAATAAGACTGAGGCAAGCAAGACCTTTATTCTTGAGGAACTATGAAATTGAGAATGGACTGGTCATATAAACTCTGAGATGCTTGCGTAAAAATTGGGCCAAATAAGAGTAGTCAGGAATTTTTGTCTCAGGTTGAGTGAGTAGTGACCAGTACTGTGTAATTAGGACTGTACAGAAGCTAAAGTGGATTAACTTCGACAGAAGAGACTAAATCTGTTTCTTCCATCCCTTACTTGAGATGCAAGATTCTTTTCATCAGGCTTGTGCAGGATATCTGTTTACAGGTCTCTCTCTTCCTACATTGTGTGCTGTAACCACTTGCCTATGAAGTACTGTGTGTCCCTCTCCTCTACTTTTTAAGTCCTTTAATGACAACTTTAGCTTAGTTACTCCTTTAGTGCCAGGAGCAATCTATAAAAACATTCTATTTCTGTCTGAGAGACTCCATTCTTCTGCTGATTGAAGACTGTTTGAACTGAAAGTACTTTCAACCACAGTGTACTTTTCTCCTGTATCAAGGTTTTTCATAGGCTCTAGTGGAAGTAGAGACAACTTTATTCATAGCTAATACCACCACAGCATAAAACTTTTTTTTTTAAGTTTCTGGTAATTGGTTGTATTCAGCTGGGGTGCTAGTTGTGGATATTTCTATGCAATTTTTCTTCCATTTTTGGTCTTGAATGAGCTGTAGACTGTAGCTCACTGTGATTTGTGAGCACAAAGCTGAACAAATTTAAGATCAGGCCATTAGTGAAAGATAAATTATGAAAGCCAGCTAGAGAGCCATCTTTCTAGCAATGTTTTTCCTTGATTGCCATAATTTTGGTATTTGCCTTTTCAAGCTGATGAAACAGAACATCTGACCATTCCTTTTCTTGTGTAGCTTGTGATATCTGATTAAAAAATGGAAATGTAAAATGTTAATTTATCTGAATAATATAAGCATTGTTCTTTCTCCTTCCCCATTAGAATTGAAACCATCTTGGACTTGAGATCCATGCTTTTACTTAAGATTTACCTAAAAAACCCAAATTGGTCCGAATTGGTTCTCATGCCAAGCAGAATCAACATTTTTGTGGACAGTGACTTAATAGGAATGATCAAGCTAGTGCTTTACTAGTGTAAGACTTACCTGAGGCTGGACTCTGTAATACAATCCCATGGAACTACAAACCAACACCTACTTCAGTTATTTGAAATGTGGGGTTATTTTATATGATGGATATCTGTCTTTAGAACTAATTTTGAGCAACAGAGGACTATACGGTACTTGGTGTCATTCAGCTGCCTTATGTGTGCTGGAATGTATAAAAGCAGAATTAAAGTGTATCTTTGGCTATTGGAGAAAATAGTGAGGTTGTGGTAAGTTTTAATTGCTGATAAAAAAATTATTCTGTTTAACTAGTTTACTGGATTGTTTTAGGCTTTTAATCCATTAGAACAAATGCACACAATGAATGTGATATTTTATGGAAATAGTTTTTTTCAGTGAAAACCACCTAAAAATATTAAATTCTAGGTAGAAGATGTATTTCTTAGAGAGTGGCATTTGGTTAGTTCTTTAGTTTAACCAGAGGAGGGTAACAGAAAACAGGAATGGTTTTCCTAAAGCCCTTAAAAAAAATTATCGTAAAAGCATGGGAAAAACTGATCAAATTCAATGCCTAAAATCATTACGTTGAAATATTAGGTACAAAATAATTTGTTATTATGTTTTGGAGAAGCAGTCACAAAACATAAATGTACTGGTGAAAAGAGAAATTTGTTTGTTTGGATTCAGTGTATGGCAGTCAGAGTTGTTCTCCAGGCCATCCTCTCTTTTAAGTAGCTGTACAGAAAACTTACAGTGACAAACATCTGAAGGATACATTTGACCATTATGAGTTCCTTTCCTACATCTAGTTTAGACTAAGTTGAGTGAAATTTTTGGAAGTGCAGCTTGCTTTTTTTAATGGAAGATAGAGAGTTTGAGCCTAACTTTAGAGCTACGACTTTTATAACGAAATGACTGAATGTCATTTCATTAATGAGAATAAATATATCCATAAAGCTTCTAAATAAGCAAATTAAATAGGATCCTGAACAGTTGGAGAACTTCTGCAGTTTTTTTGAGATGCTTGAAACTGACACAATGCTCAAGATCTTTTGGGTTGTTACAGAAATGATACAGAAGTCTTCTGAGTAGAAATGTGTAGTGAATTGGTGTGCAAACTTGACACAAGCAGGAGCTGTGTAGAAGTATCTTCAGGTGTGTCCCAGAATTTAAATGAAAGTGACATCTTGTCAAGATGATTATGAAGCAGTGAAAGGCGCCTCACTTGAATACCTAGAGTAGTGCAATGTGCATGCAGACCTTACTTGAAGTGCTGTAATGCATTTTCAGATACTGAAGTCTTTTCTGGAGTGGATTTTACCAGAATAGACTAAATTAAAATGGAAAAGGTACCAGATGGATCCAGAACATTTTATATTGGGACAACTATGTTCTGCAGTGGATGTCCTTAGGTAGTCGGACAATTGTTTTCCCAGTTCCCCTTATAAAGACACTCTCCTTTCTGGATATAAAATCTATCTAATTTCTATCTAATCTATCTAATTTCTATCTAAATCTATCTAATATCTATTTTTATTTCAGTATTTAGAGAATAATCAGAAATAGTTTTGCTCTGTATTTGTCATCTTTTTTTAATATGCTTCTCTAAGGTTTGCTCCACAGATGTCTTTGCTGATGTAACTGGCTTATTCAAGCGTGTATGGATTGGAAATGCATCTTTGATAGCTAAATTATGTATCTACTGCAACTGCAATGCATTTAATTTTAGTTTTAAAAATGTGGTCTCTAGTGTTTCTATCAGGTTTATACAAACCCACTTTCTCTAGCTTACATGTGTAGATGACTTCCTGCATTTCATATGCTTGTTACCGTTAGATTTGACTTTTGGAATATAGTCCTTCTGTCACTGCTTAGGACTGCTTAGGAGTTGTTGAACTTTGTGTACAGCTACTAACTTAAATGCATCACACCTTTTTTTTTTTCCCCTTTTCTATCCTCTGTCATTCAAGGTTGTAATTAGATGACTATTGGTGTACATGATACCATGTAAGAAATTTTTATATTGACCTACATGTGTAATGTAGAGATGCGCAGATGAACTTGACTGTAGTAAAGAAGACTTAACTGGAAACCTGCACAACCATCATCAGACCAGCTGTGGTGTCTCTGTGTTTGTATCAAAGTCTGAGGACTGCAAGATTCAGTGCTGCTGAAGTCTTTGATTTGGTAGGGTAGACTAGAGGAGAGGATGCTGTATCTGAACAGTCTTTGTTTCCATGGAAGTGAGCAAAGCCGTCTTGGTATGCTTGAGATTCTCCTGTCCAGGAAGATCCTTAATATGGCATAATTTTTCATCTTTAAGCAAGCTATAAGCTGTGTAGGTTCCTGCAGGTGTATGAGAGCTAGATAACTGTTGATTTAATATCTAAAGCTACAGTAATATCTGTGCAGTCTTTGCTGGTATCTTTAGGTTCTTTGAAGTCCCAAGGCAGTTCAGGTGGGTCCTCTGATACCTGTGTATGTACCAGCTTTCTGTAGGTAGCCCTCTGTAGGTGTTTTGAAGTATTTGAGTTGTTTCACCTGTGGTGAAACAGGCGTTAGCACCTATGTGCTAACAAATGCTTTGACTACTAGTGGTCTTATCTTAAAAGCTTGTACAGAGCATGGCTGGGATGGAGTTAATTTTCTTTGTAGCAGCCCTTATGGTGCTGTGTTTAGATTGGTGACCAAAACAGTGTTGATAAGACACCAGTCATTGTCACTGAACAGTACTTGCACAGCATCAGGGCCCGCTCTGCTTCTCACTCTGCCAATGAGTCAGCTGAGGGTGGGTATGAGGCTGGGAGGGGACACAGCTGGCAAGGCTGGCTTGAATTGAGCAAGGGAATATTCCATAACATATGATGTCGTACTCAGCAGTAAAACTTTTTTTTCCAAGGCAGACCTTGCTCAGGACTGGTGAGGCTTTCATCTGCTGGTGGTGGTTGATTGCTTTTGCATCATTTGTTTTCTTTTTTTTCCCTGTACTTATTAAACTGCCTTTATCTCAACCCAGGAGGTGTTTCCCCCTTCACCCCCCTTGCTTTTGCCATTCCATTTCTCTTTCCCATCCTGCTGGTGGGGAGTGAGCAAGCAACTGTGTGGAGGCTTACCTGCCAGCCAGAGTCAAACCCAGTACAAAACTACAGTTTTGTATGACAACAGCAATGAAATCTTGAGCTGTTAGCTGGGGTAGCTTCAAAAATGTCCTATATGGTAATGAATACCAACATAACTATAATGTTACCATACTCCTTTTTAACTTTGGTAGTGGGATGCTTGAAGTCACTTTAAGCCTGTTCCAACAGTTGTTGCAGCCCTAGAGGGTTATTCTTTTTTCCCATTCTATTTTCAGAGTGCAGTGGTGAACTCTAACTAAGAACTCAGTATTTAGGGAGGTGCTCTTTAGCTATTTTTAATCCAGAAGTATCTTTAGCACTCTTCAGGTAGAAACACAGGTTTTAGAAAAAGATTCTTTCTGTAATTCTAGGCCTTCATGGTTGGCAGTTTGTGCAAACTTTGAGAGATGACTTCTGGGGTTTCTTATTCTCACTCCTTTACCTGTGGACAGTTGCAGTTTTTTACTGGAGTCTGGAATTGCAGCACCTTAAGAGTATTAGGTATTAGATTAGCAGTTTGATAAATATTCATAAATTACAAAATGTTGGTTGGCTGTCTTTCTTTGTCGGCCTGCATCAGCAATGTGCCTTTGCATTAAGTCTTTCATTTCAAATGTTGGGATGGAGAAAAAGTTCTCTGTATGTAAGAGTGAAAACATTTAATTTATTTTTTTAAGATCCCTTGAAAGCTGGGTTAGTATCCTAATCTGCATTAAGACAATTCAGGAACTTTATCTGTCTTTCCAAGCTGATTGTATATCTCTCTAATAAATACATTTTAGATTCCCAAGACAGTGTTGCATATTTTGAAATGGAATTTTATTTATTGCACAGAAAACACAGAGGACTTTATTAGACAGAATCCTGTCTTCTAGTAATATCAAGTTGTTCATGGTTTGGTGATGATAAGAGGTCAGTTGGGGTGTTGAGCAATTTGGTTGACTCCAACATGATACTAGACCCATTTTAACATTATTATGATGGAAGGTGGCTATTTTACTTCATGTATTTCTCACTCTCTTCATCATCTTCAAATCCTGGTTAGAAGAAAGCAATCAAATATTTATTATGTGTAAATTCCACGTCTGTCATAGACTCTTCTACATCTTCTCAAAGGCTGCAAGCTTAGTTTCAGATGTTGGCTAGGGCTCTTGGTGCAGTTTCAGGGAGAGCATATGGATCCATTTTTTGTCAGAAGTTATGCTCACTTGTCTCTGCTCCATATAAAATGGTTAAAAACTGTGGTTTTGAAGTGGCTAAAACCAGATGAAGATCACTTTAACAGAAAGATACACATTATTGATTAGCCCTGTTAATACTAAATTGATAAGGACAACTTTGGGTAGGCCTCTGCTACCCAGGACACCACTGGTAAATGTGTTTGTGCTTAGATGAGGAACTTAATTCTTTTTAACTTCTATTAAGTACCTGTGAACTTTTGATTTTCCACTGTGGTGTCTAAGATCCAGATCTCTTCCATAAATATTAAGTCAAATTGAGTAGTCACCTCCATTTGAAATACTCATGTCATGTCTGTGGGTATTTGACATCTTGATTTGTGAAGAAAGGCTGCTGGTTTTCTTCGCGGTTCTCTGAGGTAGGTTGTCACAGTGCACTGTATGAGCTAACTAAGCCTTTACCCTGGTGGACTAAGTGCCTGTGGCACCTGGCTTCTTTACTGGTGAGGGAACTGAGCTTGCTTTGCCATTTATATCCTTAGCTGAGAAAACCTGCTGGCAAAAATAATCTGATCTCATGTGCTTGGTGGTAATGTGTGCTGGAAATAGAATACATGTACGCAACACATGGCAAAAATAGTTATTGCATGGTGAAGAATTATTTTCCATTTGCTTTTGAAAAGAATAAAATGATCATGTAGCAGATGTATTTAGACATATCTGAATCTATGGTATTTTCATCTTAAGACAATTTACAGCAGTTAGTTTCATATCTGCTTCCTTCTATAAATGGCATAGAATAACACACAATGCAACTATGCATATGTGTGCTAATCGCCACAAATATGAAGAAACACTTCCAATAATTAAAAATTTTTACTTTCCCTTCTCTTGTCTTTGCCTGCCACTTACACTGGTTTCCTTTAAAGGCACCTTTGTTGTAGGTTTACTGCAGTAAAAGATATTTTTTTGCCACATTTAGCTTGAATGTGCACCTCTTGAAAGCTTAGAGGAGAACAAAATAACTGAATCCACATAAATGTAGCATAGAGTTGCTTATATATGCACAGTTATAGTATGTTCATGCAGTGACATAGGAAAAGGTGGAGACCTGGCCATAGTGAAAATGGTATGAATCTTGTATGTAATTTAGTTTTTTTATATGCAGTCAGTGGACATTTGTTTTATACCTGTAAAAATTTTTTTCTTTGTAAAAGTAATACAGGTAATACAAAAATGAAATTCTGAACTTTCTGTTTAGGTAATTTTAGCCTTGTAAAATTTTTACTTCTTTCCTATTTAAGTGCTGATCCCATAGGTATGTTTTAATAAATAGAAATATACATGTGCTTCTGTTTATACAGATCTGGCAACTCTTTTATTGTCTTACACCAAAAGAAATTTAAAAGAAAAGTAAAAAAAATGGCATGCCTCTTAGATCCTGCCTGTTTTGGACAAAAAACAGTCCCCCAAAAGCTATTTAATGATAAAAAGGTGCAGGTACATAGGTGTCTACAATGTCCCTCAGTATATTCCAACTCAATGTCGGTACTTTATGTTAATAGTGAAGGAGCAGGGTTTTGTAGGTTATAAGAAATTTAGGTCCAAAATATTCTCTCTTTGATATTTTAACATTTCTTTGTGGAGTTCCTGTCACCAGCTGGAACCTAATGACTGCATGTGGATGGATATGGTTTTTAAGTGATTGAGCTCTGGGCTCAAATACCACCAATCTGTATAATTTGTTAAGCCCCTCCAGATGGCAGGTAATATTCTAGTGTTGGATCTCCTTTCCTTTACTTTATTTCTCTGAAGTAATTTGCTGACAAGTCTATTGTATGGTCTTTTAAAAATAGAAGAGATCAAATATCTCTGAAGTATTATAAAATAACAAGTCCTTAGAAAATAAAATTGAGTTTGCAACATTGGTGCTGACAATATATTCAATGGATGGGAAATTTTGCTATTTGCAAGCATTTTCATTTATTTTTCTGAGTCAGTTTGAAGCCTTTGGGGACACTGGGAATAAGGGGAAGTACTGCTTGTGAGCTGCTTAACTTGGCGCTTATGAGAAATAGAATTGCAGCTGCTGTTTTCTTGTCTGACTTTTATGTGAACAAAGCATAATTAAGAGATGTTCCTGCTCATGGCGCAAATGCTTACAGGTCCTTACTTTCACACAGTACTGTGTGGAATGGCAAGACTTTGGCCTTGAGTGCTGGCCCAGCATTAATATGAGCCAGAGATGTTTGTGCAGGAATGCCAGACATTTTAATGCTTTTTTTTTTAGTTCAATATTTAAGCTTTCTGAATAGACTTAAAGGGACCAAAGCTGAGCTCCATATATTTAGCCTTGAAGGCTCTTCTTCTGAGTTTTCCCACAAAAGTCCTTGTTCTTCTTACCTGCTGTAGCTTGAAAAGCTTCCCAGTCAAGCTCAGTAGTCACCTCATCTAATCTTTCTAAGGTTATTCCTTCAAATCTTTCCTCAAGTTTGTTTGTGGTCTGCTGTATGCAGAGAATGATCATCTTGTAATTGGGAAGCAACAAGTTGTGATTCTTGTTACAGATATTCTTCACAAGGTGTGTTTATTTTCATATGCTACTTGCTTTATTTACCTGCTTCTTTAAATCTTCCACTGCAAGTATCACTTGCTGTATAGCTACACAGAATCCAGTGGCGCTGAATCTTGACCTGCTGGAAGTTTCTGGCTAATATACTAATATGACTAATACTGATCATTGAGAGGGGGAAGGAGGAAAAAAAAAAAAAAGCCAGCTAAAGATTTACTGGGTGATGCTTTTCAGATCAAGGGATGGGATGGAGGGTAATGAAGAAGATGAAAAAGGCTTTCACCCATGCCTTTATCTACATTCAGGTGATACAACAGTTCAAACTGTGGTTTTTCTCAGGAAGAACTCCTCCTTTCTTTAATAGGATTTATAGCTGAATACTGACTTAAGGACTTCTTTAGAAGAGATTCTGACTTTCTCTTTTTTACCACATAACACACTTCCTCCTTTTGTATTTACAGCTCATAAAACTGGGTGTGCTGTTAGTTAACTATTTTTGTAATTATTGCTAATCAAAATAGATAAACCCAGCAGTATCAATTCCTTTTAACATTAAAAAAACATACGTGCAGTGGTCAGATATGTGGTATATGCAAAAGATTTGAGTCAGTCATCTGCAGTAGTGCAATGAAAAATGTCTATTTCTGATTACTTAATTTACTAGAAGTTGAATTGGAACTAACAGCAGGTTGCTCAAAATTTTAGATGTGTTCATACTTCTTTGAGTTGAAAGGCTTAGTACTATTTACTAAGAATGTTCAGTCTGAATATCACTATTCATTTAAGGTTAAAGAAGAAAGATCATGAATCTCACCACTAGCAAATTTTAGGAATGCCTGGTTATTAATTAGAAGGTAGAAAACTGTGTGTCACTTGTCATTATAGGGGTTAGATACTAGGAAACTCACTGCATAGCTATAGCAATTGATACAAATGAGATGTGGTGCTACATTAATGATATTTTTTTCAGTAGTAGTAGTGTTAAAATATCCATACATTTTTATTCTATTGAGTAAATTACTTTTAGTTCTTTGTTTAAAAAACAAGAACTCTGGTGCTGATCTTTTCAGAGGATTTTCTTATGAAAGGTGTAGAATAAATGGAAATCACAATTAATGATTCCACTATTAGTTTGGAGCTAAATAGTAGGGTAAAAAATGCAGCTTTTATGGTTGTCTAATTTGAACTATGTTATGCCGTATAAGAATTCAGTTATGTTTCATTACCAGAAAGTAAGTGCATATCATGTTATAGGCATGATGTATAAGTTCTCTTAGTGAAGGTTGAATTTGAAAATGAAAAGTGATTTGAGGAAGTTGGGTGTTCAGACTACCAGAGTGACTGGATTAAAGAAGTACTTCTGTAATGCTTATTGTGGAAATAACATAGAAATACAAGTGGCATAGGAAGTAGCTTTGCCTTTTTTTTTTTTTTTTTTTTTTTTAAAAAAGCAGCTCTGTATTGAATAATAATTGCAACATACATTGCTTTTTATTAAATACTGATAATTACCATTACTCTGATGTGCAGTGTAAACTCATGGTCTTCTGGTGTTTAAGTAGCTGAGCTGTCGTATGAGGGATTATTTGAAGATTGGGACAAACAGGTTTGTCATGATTTGATTGCTCTAGAGGTCTGTATTTGTGGTTCCTAGCCACTTACTAGGTGAACTTCACTGCTGCCACCACTGTCTTCTCCTCCTGGATCTTCTCCACTGATTGTGTATCTATCTGAGAGTCAAGGATGATGCAGCCTCCATGCCTGTCTTCTGCTAGTGCTGATAGTTTGCCTGACAGAAGTCACTAGAAGTGAGGCATAGCACAGAATCAAAATTAATATTGTCTTAACTTACTGTTTGGAAACAGGTAACTATCCTGTCTCATACCTTTCCACCAGTAGTGGTCTCTTTCATGTGCCATGGAAGAAACTGCAAGAAGCCCTGTTGTGATAGTTCCACAATGTTTTGGCTCCGTAAGAGGGTACTAGGGACTAAGGAGTGACTGAGGTAGTTGTTAGATGATGGAAGTGTCACAAAGAAAACTGGTTGGTGTTTGGGAAAAAATTGGCTTTGGTTTTAAGAGGTGAGATTAGGATCCTTATAATGATTCTTTTTTTTCCCCTTCTGCAAGCGAAGATGAATTCAGGAAAGGCTTGTGAGGTGTAAGCTGCCTTTTTTGTGGCAGGAAAGGTTAACAGGAGGAATACTGTTGGGTGCTTCTAAATTTAGAGCTGGACAGACAGGATGGAAAAAGAGCCATCTGACTTTAATCTATATCAGGTCTGAATTTGCATAGGCATTGAAAAGGGATTGTAGAACTTTTGTATATAAAGTTAGGGTTGTTTATATTCAGGATTCCTGGATTTGAGGAGGAAACCTGTCTGAATTAACACCTTGGCCTTTAAGAAAGACTTGGGATTCAAAAGTTAAAAGGAAAACAAAAGTAAAAAAACCAAACCAAAGTTGTACCTTATGAAATATTCCACTCAAGGCATCTGATTTAGCAGCTAGTGCTTTAAATATGCTGATCTGAGTGTAAATTATTGCAAGATATGAGATAACCTATAGTAGTGGAGCTACAAGACTGCCATCTTACTGGAGGGAATGCTTAGGACTGGCATTCTGCCACAGGCTCACATATATAGAAATTGCAGACATTTTCTTTGTTCTTCACAGTTTGATGATTCTCAGGAGCTTTCTGTGACACACAGGGGATATGTGCAAAAAGTGCAGATATCCAAGTCATGTTAATAAATTATGACAGCAAATCTTATATGGAAGACTATCAATATCAGTTTTGACTTAAAAATCATATATCCACATTTAGAGAACTTCAGTTATATAAAGTCTTGCATAAAAATTAATAATTTTATTCATTTAAATTACTTACGTAGGAAACTTACATAGCATCCTTCATGCAAAACTGTTTTTCCCTTGACTAAAATGCCTTCAACCAGCATCATTCTCATTTTGTTTTGAAATTTAGAATACACCTTGCTTTTTATCAAAGTTACATGTAAATGCATTTTTCTTTGTACTCAGTTCAGGTGGTGTCTGCAAAAATTTGTGTCTATACCAGTGTGCAATAGGATTCATGGTTGCTGTCAATAAAGCAAATGTTTACTAGAGAAAGTAGGTGGTTACTCTCAAGTTATGAAGGGTGAATTGTGAAGTCTGCTGCTTTAAAAACCCTGTGATAACCATATGTTGTGAACTAGTTTCTTAGAAGAAATGTTATTTAACAGGTAATTATGAAAAATGTATCATAACCTTCTTAATGTATTTTTGTAACAGTACCAAAGGCGGAGCGACAACCCAATTAGATAGGCATAGGGCCAAGGTCTGTGTTTCTAGCCAGCGGATGTTTGTTTATAGCTCTTTGGGGCTTCAGAGCCAGCTTATAAGTATATTAATTCACTCTTAAGGCTGGGTCCCATGGTAATGTACTGGTTTTACTTTTTTTGGTTCCTTATACATTGCATACTGAAATTTCTTCCTAATGATCATGAGCATATGTATGCTTATTTATATTCATTTCAAATCATTCTGGATCTTTATAGTGTGCTGGCTTTCTAAAATTTTTGTGCATCTGAAAAGTTGATTTATGAATACTTACATATAACTTGTGGAGTTCTCCATTCCATTTTATATGAGAAGATTTTCGGCACTTGCTTAATATTTTATGATACGTTACTGGCTTCTTTACAGTTGTGGGTTTTGTTTCCTACCAAATTTGTTTAAATGGCTAAAGTGCGGGTTTTTTGGGGTTGTTTTTTTGTTGTTGTTCTTTTTTAAATCCCAGTATGAAATGCACTCAAATGTAGAGATCCAAGTCATACTTGCCCTGTAAAAGTGGTGATAATATCTGTTCAATTTCAAATTAAAAGATAAGTATCAAGGAAAAATTTAAGTATGAGAAGATATGAGAGTTTGGATGAAACTGTTTGGAGACTGAGTCTAAATGTCATGGGATTCCTTCCTCATTGAAAAGTTCTGAGGTACTCTACAGCACAGGCAAAATTAATGTGAGTCGTAAATTTTTATCTCTCCCTAAGGAATAAGAAAACAACAAAAAAAGGGTTATATAAAGCCATATTTTGCCAACAAATATTTTTCTCTTAGAGATTAATCTTTGAGGAAATGATCTTTTAATTTAAATTTTACCTCTTTCATGCACATGTTTGATTTAAAGTTTAAAATATGAAATCTCAGAGAACAGAAAAAGCAGAGAGTAAATTGCACTGCTTTCTGAGTAAGATCTTTCTTTTCAGTAGTACTTACAAAAGAAGCTGATCCTCAGAAGCAAATTGCTAGTAGTTCTTTGTTTAGTAGGTATTTCAGTAATATTTTTTCCCTTTCTCTTTATCCTTAACTTTCACATATCTCATACCTCACAACTAAAAACCGTGATTCTTGATGAAATTGTTTCATTTCTTAATGTCTGAATTAGTAACTGAGTTCTTAGTATTGATAGAATCAATTCGAATATAAAATCTTGAAAATATTTATGAATACGCTGGATCGTATTCAGTACATTACAAGTTTATTTGGTGTGTTCTGTATCTTTTAAACATTTAGATTTGAATATTCCTTTTTATTCTTAAAAAAAATTTGAAAAAGAGCTTTTTTCCTTTCCTTTAATCTCTCAAATATCCATTGTGTATTTTTGGAGGAGGTGTTTATTCATCTTACCCTTGGAAAATGGGACAGACTAGCAAGGAGTAATTCAGAAATACTGCTCAGGTATGCCAAGATATGTTTAGGATGGAAGAAGCTCAGCTGGAGCTCAAACTAGCAAAAGGTGTTAAGACTAACAAGGAAAACTTCTGTAGGTATGTTAGTACAAAGCAGAAGTTCAAGCCAAATGTAGGTCCACTGGCAGCTTAGTTATGAATGACACAGGAAAAGGCAGAAGTACTCCGTTTTGTCTTTGCCTTGGTCTGCATGGGAAAGGTCAGCTCCCAAGTCTCTGTGCCAAGAAACAACAACAAAGTAAACCCTAAACCACTGACAGTAGAGGAGGACTGACTTAAGGTCCATCTGTACCAGTTGGACATGTACACCTGAACAGGATCCAATGGGATGCATCTGAGTTGGTGCACTGGAGAGCCACCATCTATCATATTTGAAAGGTCTTTGAAGACCTAAGAGACTGGAAAAGGGCAAATATCATACCACTCTGCAAAAAGGAAAATTTGGGAAACTACAGACCAGTCAGTATCACTTCAGCCTCTGGGGAAATTATGGAACAAGTGTTTGTAGAAGTTGTTTCCAGGCACATGAAAGACAAGAAAGCGGCTGGGAAAACCCAACTCAAATTTACCAAAGGTAAATTGAGCTTGACTAACCTGATTGCCTTCTGTGATGAAATCACATGCTCAGTGGATGAGAGAAGGGTTATGGATGCAAACTACCTTGACTTTAACAAGGCATTTGACATGTTCTGCCCTAACATCCCTGTAGTTGGTAAGATACAGTCTGGACATACAGACCGTAAAAAGTGGCTCGCGTACCAAGATCAAAGGATGCTGTAGTGTTAATGACTTAAAGTCAAACTGTCAGCTGGTCACAAATGGACTTCCTTGAGGGTTGATACTGGGTCTGGTAGTACTATTCAGTATCTTTGTAAATATTCTAAGGGTAGGATTGGACCCTCACTGCGTTTGCAGATGTCTTTAAAGTGGAAGGAGAGGCAGGTGTTTGGGAAGGAGCAGCCACCATTCAGAGAGACCTTGACAGCCTGGGAAATTGGGCCAACAAGAATTGCATGAGGTTTAACAAAGATAGATATGAAGTCCTGCACCTGGAATGGAAAAATCTTAAGTGGCAGAACAGGCTGGGGACTGACTGGCTGCAAAGGACCTGGGGCTTCTGGGGGACAGCAAGCTTAACATGAGCTAGCAGTGTACCATGGCAGTAAAGAAGGCGGACAGCGTCCTGGACTGCATCAGGAAGAGAACTATCAGCATATCAAGGCATGTGCTTGTTCTACTCAGTGCTTAGTAGGCCAGCAGAAGGTGATGAGAGGGTTGGAGACTGCTGAAGCAGGAGAGCTAACTGGTCTTCCTGTGCCCGGTAGATATGGAGGAAAGTACTCTGTTTGCAAGGATGTATATTCAGTGACAGAAGAAGAGGCAGTGGGCACAAGCTGCTTTAGGAGAATTCTGTCCAGATGAAATAAATTCTTCATTGTGAGAAGATTGATTAAGAATTGAACATGAGTGATTTTCCTAGAGAAGTGGTGGAATCTCCCTTGCCAGCAGTATTAAAGACTTGAAAGAACCCTGGATGAGCTAATCTAGGGCTGTGCATTTGACAGAAGGTTGTACCAGGTGATCCCCAGAGATTTCTTCCAGTCTAGACTTTTCTATTATTCTACTAAATAGGTGATAATCTTTTTCGTTACTTTTTGAAAGATGGTCCAGAATAGTTAATGTTTATGAAGCATTCTGTCTGTTCTTAATTGATCAGACTGGACTAATTTTTGATCAAGACTACAGTCAGTAGTAGCTCTAATGTTAGAGATTGATGATCCAAGTATCCTGGGTCTGGCTGGGATGAGAGGTGCAATGGAACTGTTACTGGAATGCATGCATGTTTTGTCTGCAAAGCATAAAACATTTTTTCTTTCACACAGGCAAGAAATTTCAGTAGTGGTTGACTTTTTTTGGTACTGTGATTTGTCAAGTGTATAGCTTTACACACAGAAAAATGGTAGTTGAAAGCAAAATAAAAATCATTAATCTACATGGTGACATTATTATAAAATTTCAATTATGCTTTTGTGGGTTTTTTTAAAGGATTTTTAAGGATATTAGCTTGTGTATATCTGTCAGCAGAATAATATTTGTAACTTATTTTTTACTGTGGTGTATATATATAACACTAATTCTATTTAAACAGTTTTGCTCATCGTAGACTTGACACTATCACTAAATAAATTTATTTGTTCATGAGGTATTGCAGTTTCTGTTCAAAATTGGGAAGTAAGTTGTCCTGAATAGATTTCAGGATGTAAAAGGTTTATTTCTGAAATTATTGGAAATTTGGAGAAAAAATTGTTGGTAAATCTTTCTGAGTTTGAACTTAAGTTGGCTATAATGTTGTCCTCAAATATGTATATACAGCTCCCTTTTGGGATATTCCTAACCTCATAAAAGTTGATTGAGGTTCTGCTAATGATTTCAGCTAAACTTGGATTTCTTGCAATGGCTTCTCTAGGAGATGTGCGCTTCTGCCTTTGAGGAAAGATTTCTACATGTACTGTAATGGGTGGGTTTTTTTGTAGTAGTTATAAGTTAATCTATAATATATGTCAAAGTTGGCAATTTGCCTCAGTATTTTAGTTCAGTATGTTAAGTGTCTGTTTTTCTGTGTGGAGAAGGAGGGATATTAATTCACAGTCTGCTTAATTACTTTGTGTGGGAATAAGCTGTGGGCACATAGCAGTTCTTAACCTTTTAATTGGTGAGGTAGTACATGTTTTGTACTCCCAGTTGAAAGCATTGTAAGTTTCCTTCATAAATTCCTTAACCTGTTTCATTGGATTATTAAGGTGATGCCTCTCTGCTTTGCAGTTTTCAGTGTTCCTAGTTCTTGCCAACAAGGTACAGGGGAATTGGACGGAGTATGCAAAAGAGTATCTTTTGGTATGCTGACAGAATTGGTTGATCTGTGTTTAGCAAGATCAAAGGGCAAGCTCAAAATAACATTGCTATGGTAAGAATTTAATATTTTACGTCAAATGCCTGTGCATGTGTCACTTCCTTTCCTCTTCTCAGAGAAAAGGCACTTTGGGCACCTTTTGATACTTGTTAGAATAACTTCACTGTTTAATTTTGGTGTGCCAGATTTCTAAAATACTTATTTTTTAATAAAAATACTTATTGCATAAAGTTAGAATTTTAAGCATGATGTATAAACCATTAAATTTTATGCCTTGTTAGTTTACAGCTTTTGTGGCGTACTTTGGAAGTATGTGTTAAATCATAGGATAGAATAGTACTGTACAAGAAAATTTCTAGGCATTTATGGTATTTGGAAAGTGAGGCTTATACAAAGATGTTGGAACAGATTTTTCAAACACAACACTTAGCTTTTCAACAGTATATAAATTCTGTTTAGAAAGTGTGTGAAAATATCCAAATATGGCAAGAGGCATGGGTTCAGAGTAATTACTGTAAAACTTGGTTTCTTTTGGTGTGTTCTCTAAGTTAAATAGCCATCCTTGTCATATAGACATGTAGGTGGAAAAAAATTCTGGTAAATAATAGCAATATGCCTATCTTGCTGGACTGCCGTTGGCTTTCTCAAATAAACATTTTCTCTGGCATCATTGTGAAATGCAAGTCAGGCACGCGCTGCAAAAACTCCCTGGACTGACAGTATACAACAGTCATTGAGTAGCCAAATGTTTAAAAACATGCAAAGAGAGTTAATTGATTACATCAGGGTTTTTATACTTACGGGAAGTAAGGTAAAAAATAACTAACCTTTTGATGTTCTTCCAGTATTGGAGGGGGGAAATAAGAAAGTGATGGATGAAAATTAAATGGATTTTCTTTTGGGTTGGCAAACCTCAGTAGAAGTGTAGGTAGTATTTAAACCAGCATGCATCTTCTTCACAGTAGTTTCAAGGGTTGATCTGCATGTACCAGTTTATGTACTTGCTGCTCAGCAGATCTCCAAAAGACTGCTGTTTGTACTGATGTTTTGCCAACAGGACTTCTCTCCTACCAGTTTGCTTTATAAATTTGGAAGTGATGCTTCTGTGAATTAAGTTGATTCAAGAAGAGTTTATTCACAAGTGGAGAGTACTTGTCTTAATCCCAATGTAGCTGTTGGAGGAAGTGGCTGATTGCACTGTCAGTGTAGTCTTTCACGGTTGCACTTCTCTTTTGTCCTCTACTAACAGCTAGTAATTTGAAAAACGACACTCTGTAGTCTTTAAAAGGGGAGTTCTTAAAGTGCTGGGAGCAGAGAGGTGAGAATTGGGGAGCATGAGTCCTAGAACCACAGCTGGTTTTGACGAGCTTTTGCTGCATTTTGGAGTAGATGAGATTCAATTAAGTGGGACAAAGCATTGAGATGCCAGAAAGAGTAATATGGAGAAAACAATGATTCATGCTTCAGCACAAACCGGATGGATATGGGGACGTAATTACAGTGTACAATCAAATCTGCAACAGTTAGTTTGCCTCTGCTCACTGGTAGCTCAGGTTCCCCATTTCTTACATCTTTGGGTAGAAGGACTTCGAGATCCCAGTGTTCAGTGTGGTGTGGAGTCACGGACACACAGTACAGCCCCTGGAGTCTGTTGTGAGTGGATGTGGGGAAGCAGATATGCCAAATGTGGCCACAGATTTCAGCTGTGGCCCCTGGGAAAGTTGCAGAGGTTCATTTCGTGAGAGTTTTTGTGGTTTGAAGAGCTTAGCTACTTTTTTGCTCTCAGCAGTTGAGCAAATACTATTTTCAGATACTTTAAAGTAGGAAACTTGGGGTGAGAGGAGGGATCTTTGATTTCAGTAGCTGAGAGAGCAGAAGTCTCTGGTTGAACCTGCACTCTCCTTCATGGCTGTCTTCAGAAACTTGTCCTTTCCTACTTGTGACTTGAGAAGACATTTCGAAGAAACGTGTGAATAGTTCTCTGCTATATGGGTCAAGGAATTCTTCAAGAATTCTTTGATCAGTGTTTGAATCTTGTAACAGGAACAAAAGTATTAAGTCAGTGGCAGTTCCATCTCTTGTGAACCAGACGATGCCAAGGCGGGTGTTCTGTTGGAGTGCAGCGAATGGTTTCTGCCTAAAAGTCTTCTCTCTGAAAAAGCTTCAGTTACTATTGTTATGCTTTGGAGGGCTAAAATAGGAAAGGGTTAGGAAAAGAACTTTTTCCATTTCCTTGACAGTTATGAGAGAGAAATACTAAAAAAGGGAAATGTTAAGATTACAGAAGTTGGTTAGGGTGCTAAGATAAGCTATTGTACTAGGAATTTTTTTACAGTACTCAAAATGATTAAATTTTCAGCTACCTTTTAAGCCATTCTTACAAAAATTTTTGTTGAAAATTTAATAGATTTCTGTAAAAATCTTCAAGGAAACGTGTATTTTAAATGAATGAAGAAGTCTGCAGTTTGTATATTTTTGTTTTAGAAGGGATGGGTTTTTTGGGGTTGAGTCCAACTGTTTTCTTAACAGTAATACTAGAGGTATTTTTTAGGTTCAGTGCCTCTCTTTTGAAGTTTTCTTTTTTATACTTTTCAAGGGTACGCCCGGTGAGCAGGATTTCAGTGTGTGGAAGGTTTGAGTGAGATTGCACAGCCATGCAGTTTTCTTGTTCATAAAGCACGCAGTTTCTTGTTCTTATATAGGCAACGGTCTGGACAGAGTTGTAGAAGCTAGACCCAGACATTAACTGATATCAGAGGAGTGATATTTTTTCATGTGCACACTTGCTGATACAACTTTTAAAGCAGGTTTTGTCATGAAGTTTTAAAATGCTCCTTTTAGCTACAGAACCCTATACATAAATGCATTTTTGAAAGTTGCTTGCAGTTTTATATGATTTAGAGTTCTATCTAGATTTATGGATGGAAATTTTGTTTGCTTTTCAGGTTCCTGGCAAGATTTCTGTGTGCATTGATTATGAATTACTAAAGTAGCAACTGTAATTTTGCTGCAGTGTAGACTTGACCACAGTAATTCCTGTTTTATCCTGCTGCTCAACTGGTCTGTCACACTGCCTTCAGTTGGGGCATATCCTAGAAGTTTGTTTGGAAGCTTTTGGCAAGTTGTCTGATAGTGTAAATTAAACTTGACATTATTTAGTGGGAAACATGCAAATGCAGTCAGGACTGATGCTTCATTGTTTTTTATATTGACATGCATAGAAGGAGAACAAAAGTCTTAGTGAAATGAGGAGCTTTGCTATGATGGAAGTAGAAAGGGAGATACAGAGCTGCTTTGTTAGGCATGTTACCTTAAAACAGTAGCTGGGTGTCTATCAGAAAATGTCAAGTTGAGATACTGATTTTCACGGAGCTAGACTAGAGTTGTGAATTTCAACTAATGCTGCCAACAAAAGTACATCTAAAACTGTGTTTGATGAAGAGGGTCAAGAGGGTCTAGCATGAGTTAAGTCCAGAAAGGTAAAAAGGGGAGCCTATGACTGCTTAATTTAAAATTCAAAGATACAGTCTTAACTTCATCTGAGTCTGATGCATTTTCCTGAATGGATAGTATTTTGATTCTTAGGGTAGAGAAACATAACACTGTTTTTTCCTTTGGTTATATGCCTTTAGCCTTTTCAGGCATATGCCAAGACACTAACTTAATAGTTTTATTTGTACCAAGTAGAAAAAATACACACTAAGTTGCAGTGGGAATGTTGCACTTCTTTGGAGAATAAGTGTGTATATGCAGGTTTTGTCCTTTTCATGTATTCTTCTTCTATAAGAAAGATGGACTTCCTGTCTTACTCTGTATTTCGCTATTATTACTGTCTGTTTCTTTTTCTTTACACATTCATGAGAGAAAATGTTGGGTTTGTATATTGGTGAATTTTTAAAAACACATTTTTGTAACCATCTCTAGTTCCAGTGTGCTTTTTAAACGTGAAGAAATAGATTAAAAAATTAAAATTTTAGCTTTTTGTGGAACAGCAACAAATGCGGTATTTCACATTCAAAAATACATTTCAGTAAAGTGAGTTGAAATACAGTACTAGGCCCACTCTAGAATTTTTTATTTACATAAATCTAGTCTGTTAATGTAAACACATGCACCCTAGGTATTTTATGATCTACCAATAAAAGAATAACAAGAGCACAATATGAAAAGCACATATTTATCAGACTTTGTGACACAGTTGGGAAAATAAAAGTGTATGTCAGGTGAAATATTAGCATAAATACTGTTGTTCATAAACTAATATGGGAAGAAGAAATGTCACTGGGAAGAATATACTTAGTGAAAAACTGGTGGTGGTTAATTTGATTTTTTTGTTGTTGTTGTTGTTTGGGTTTTTTTAGTTTTGTTTCTGTTTTTCCTTGATAAACAGTCCATGTTTTCCTTGAAATCTGTGGGAAATGAATGTCACCAGTTTGAACTGCCCTTGTTTCAAAGTAGACTTAAATTTTTTTTGGAATACAGGAATATTTTACTTTTGAAAATGTATTTACGGTAGTGTATATGGCTTGCTAACATGTATGTGAAATGTCACTTACAGGTGCTGACCTTAAAGAAAGAGCAAAAATGCACTCAAGTGAAGTTAGTTCTTTTGTCTCAAAAGCAAGAGCAACTATAAATGAAATGGGTATGTAACCTCTCCCTTGAACAATGTTATTTTAACTGTAACCTGAGAAGGGTTAGATCAGAGGAATGACATAAATGTGCATGTTTAATTCTTGACAGGTAGTAGAATATCCACAACTATTTATATTGTTGAATGTGAATCGCAGTGCCTTACTTCTTTTAAAATGTTCCTAATTGAATTGGACTTTTTTTTTTTTAGAATGCTAGAGAAAGCTAAATCTCAGCTGAAATATAGGTGATTTGCCCTGCTGTTTTCATAAAGGATGGATTGTTCGGTGACATCCAAGTACTTTAGAATTTAATTTTTACTGTTGAATTCTTGTGGTTGGTATAATTAATACAGTCTTTAATACATTTTAGAAACACGTTAAGTGTCAGCTGTTGATAGCAAGTTAGCTACTAAGACCAGCTAAAATTTTGTTTAATATGCACTTGTTTTGGTGTAGTAAAACCTGTTAATAATTTGGGATTTTAATTGAATTGTACCAGTTTTTAAGGGTAGTAATTTCTCTGTAAATTTTGCATTATGAATTCACCATCGACTCATTATGTTTCTGCATCTCAGCTGATCAGTTTTAATATAATTGTTTTTCAGCAGGGCATTGCTGATACGCTTTGTCAAAAAAAGAAGTCAAGTGCACCAAATTTGAAGCAATTTTATACGTTTGATTTATATATGCAACATATTTTGTTACTTGAAATTTTGGCACAAAACTCTGAGGAATAAATTGCTTCTCAGAGAATGTTTTTAGATGTACATCCTTAATAACATTGGGTCAGATCTTGGTTTGGCAGAATGTTATTAGTGGAAACCAGTAAGTTTTTGCAGGTAAATGACAGACTACTGAAGAATGAGTCTTTGATTAGGTACTTCATGGAGATACTTGTGTCCTTGAATTAAAGTCTTTGAAGTGAAGCAGGTTCTTAAGGCTCTTTAAATAAATAAAATCAGTAAAATATCTAGAGTGAATAGATCATTAATTTCATGCAGCTGATACTGTATTTCATGGTGGCATTTGTCCTTTTATTGGAATGCTGAGCAAAAGGCAACAAGTTGTTCCATTTAGTTACTTCGTAAGATTTTTGGGTGGCTTCCTTAGTTGTAAGTAATAATTTTTCAGACTTTCTTGGACTGAAGTTACTGGAAATACTTTCTGAGCTGCTATCAATGTTTAAATAGGTGCGGCTGGTTTTAAGAACTTCCTGTGAGCAGGAAATAGTTTTTTTTAATTTGATTAAATTTTTAAGTGAGAAAATTCCTAAAGACTAAAGAAGTATTTGGATTCAGCATTCTGCACTGAATGCATGGAAAATATACACAGTGATGTGATGCTTTGCTTTGCTTCAGAGTTGAATAGACTTTAAGAAAAATTTTTGATTGTCTTCATTAAGGTTCCTGTGAGAGTCTTTAACTACTGAACATGTAAGCAAATTTTCAGTGTTATCTAAAAGGTTTACAGTGGATCATTATGCTAACAGTGAATTACTTGAAGTTTAGGAAACCAGTATGAGTGCTTTCATTCATTGATCTCTAGTCTCTTTCTCAAGAAAGAAGCATGAGATGTGAGTAAGTGGAATTAATGTTTGAGACTTTAGGTCACTGAAGTACCTAGATAGGAAGGTTTGCGAGGGGATGTAGTAACAGCAATTAGACATGCTGCAGGTTGGGAAAGAGAAAGAATTTGAACATAGCCCTTGCCCGATATTTTAACAAAACTTTTGTTAGTGTCTCTCTCCCCTCCTTCTTCTTCCCCTCTTTTTCCCCCCTTCTCCCCTCACTCTTTACTCCTTCCCTCCCCCCATTTTGCCATTTCTGCTTTAAAATGCTAAACAAAACAGTCACTAGAAGGTTCTTTAATGGTTACATGATATTTGGCCATCTCCCAGTTAATTTTTTTAAAGGCTTTTTTTACAGGATTGGAAAATAATACTGAGGTAACACTTCCAATGTTACTGGTCAATTTTCATATCCTGTATGTTTGGACATGCATATTATATAAGTAGCTTTTATTTTTCAGTCACGTGATGTATTCCCACTATGTACATATTTGAGGCGTTTTTGAACAGGTTATGCCAACTGTAGATGTATTTATAGGATGGATCTAACATTTTTCTGAAGGGTCTTTGCAGAGCAATTTAAAATGTTGTTCTCTACATCAGGAACTGGTAGAGAATATATACAAGTGGATTTTATAAATGAGATTAGATCAGATGGGTGCACAAGGCATCATGTTATGTGATGGCCTTACGAATGGAAGTAAACATTAATTTTGTAGCAAGTCAGAGGTTCTCAGTTTTTCTTTTTTTCTTCTGAAGAAGTGATCTAGCATTACAGAACGTAATTTTTGTAGAACTAGTGGGACGTTGTATTTGCATTTGATTACTGCAGTGAATCTCTATATTGAAAATCATAATGATATATTTCCTGCCCAGCAACAACCAGAATGTTGTGAGATGGTTAAAGAGGGGAAACAATTTTCAAATTATTATTTGCCACTGCAGAATGTTATATAGCCAGGGCACAATATTTCCAATTTGCCATTTTGTTCTTTTTCTATCCAGGTTTAATGCTGTAATCTCATTTAAAGTGTGTTCTACTCTTTGCTTTTCAAAAATAGGTCATGTTTTGATAATTGCGTTTGTGTTCAGATGTGTGACCTACTAAGGAGATGCTTCTTTTAACAATATTTTCAGAAAGACCACCATTAAGTTATCTTTGTAGACAAAGTACACAAAAGGTTAATTATGTCTTGAACAACTGGATAAACCTGGCTTTTTAGAATTTGCGTGCTTTGGCTTTCCTTAGTTCCTGTCAATTTCATTATATTTAAAATCCTTATGCTAGTGGTTTTGTAAAAAGCTTAGTATCATTTTGGAATACAGCTACAGAAGAGAATTTTCTGGAAATTAAAAGCATACTGCACTTGTTTTTATGGGATTAATTTATAACTTCTTGCTAAATTTGGCTGAAGTATTAAGACTGCAGTAAATATTACTTGGTATAAAAATAAGCACTTAAAAAAAGAGCTGAAAAAATTGTTCTGAGCTGTTAGTTGCAGTGCTTAGACCTTTAAGGTGGGGGGGGGGGGGATAAAAACAGCCTCTATTTTTAGCAGTGGTTGCTTTTGCTAAAATTATACCAGAATTGTGGGGGTTGGTTTGGGGTTTTTTGGGGGGGTTTTTTTTGGTTTTTTGTTTTTTTTTAAAAACAGGAATTATTATTATTTAAAAATAGGAATTATAAGAGTACTTGTCCATTACTATATTCTGCCTTGAGGCTCTTTGTTACTGATGTAAGGCTGGCTTTATCCTCAAAACACTAGGAGAGAGGAGCATTAATAGATCTCTTGCAACCACGCACAACAGAACAGACCTGACTAAATGAAATCAAGTGTTACTGACTCCCAGAAACCTTGTTTTTGATGCTTTGGGTTAAAAAAAAGCCATCATTGCAGGTCAGATCTTCAGCATATATTTTATGGTATGACTCCCACTAAGTCCGTGTTGTTCTTTATACTGGCTGTGGGGTCTGGGCTGTGATATTACCATTGTATATATGTTATCTATTGGGATTTCAGCTGCAAAACAAACTGAGGCTATGTATGGAGCTGAATGCAATAACCACTCCTCCAGAAAAACACCTTGTTTAACAGAAAGAAAAAGTGAAGCTGCAGAAAGAATTTGAACTTGGCAAATACTTGTAATTACTCAGAGTGATGTTTGGCTCCAACCTCCTCTAAGTGAGAAACACCATTGGTTAGCAAAGCTCTTCCAAAGAACATAGGCCTAAGTACCTAAGTCCCACAAATGGGAACAAATAATAATTGGAGACAGACTTTCTTGGTTACTTTTTAAAATTAAAGTGTGATCAGGCTTGATTTTTATGTCACATTTGGAGGTAAAACACCTTACTCGTGGCCTGATGGAACCTAGATCTGAACTGAGCTAAGGAAGAAGTTTTTAGTAAAACAACTAATTTTACTTGTTTTCTATTGGACATGTTCCATTTTAACAAACCTTATAGTGCTTTAAGACATCTGATTTGTTTTGATGCGTAAGTTGTGATACAACTTTAGTAAGTAGTGATATTTAGTAGCTTTGTTTAGACGTAATTTTCACAGATGTGATTATTTTGACATAGTCCGATCTGAATGAGATCATGCTGATTGAAAGCACCTTGCAGTCAGTTTACTTGCATTGGTTTTTTTTATTGTTTGCTTTTTATTTTATTCAAAGCAGATACAACTCTATATTTACAGATTTATTTTTTGTCCTCCTTGGCAATTTTCTATCATTCTGTGTTCTCTTAGTCATCTCCAAACTTTTAATTTACCTAAAAGATTGCTCTTGTTCATCTTTCAGGAGAACAGTCTCTTGTCCAAGAAGTTCCTTTTTTGACTATTGAAGATGGTGCATCCTTGGAAATTCTTATGCTGTGCCACGTTATATGCTTGTTTTTGGATGCAAGCTGTCAAAACTTGATCTCAGGGGTTCCAAGAATGGGATCAGGATTATATAAGTTTCACTTGATTTCTGGTCTGCTAACTGCCACCCCACCTTTCCATTGTAAAGTCTCAAAAATAGGCAAGAATGATCATTGACGAGGTCGTTGCAGTGCTCTATTTTACTATTTGAGTTCCTGGGACTTCTGTGGAGCTTTGGTTAACATTAAAAATCCTGGTTTAGTAACGAACACTCCAGACCTGATTGCTGCTCTGAGAAGTGACTGCTCTTTTAACATTGACCAAATCCACCTGTGTTTGCTGGAGGTAAATCTGGGCAGCAAAGATGGAGTGCTCTAATTTGGAAATCCAGTGAGAAGAACTGTGGGTTTCTGTTTTAGGGAAGAGCAGATATAGGCTATAACTTGAAAAAGCATTCACTGGGAAGCTGAATGAAATACCGCAGGTAGCTATCAAATTTGAAAAAGGATGTTATTTACAGCTAGCAGTGCCATGCTTAGCAGCCATCCTTAGGTATCATGGTCTCCCTGCATTGCTGACACTGTGAAAGGGAGATTTTGGCACAGTATTTGTCTTGCTGTGTTATGTTCTTGCCTGTTCAGTTAAGTGTAGAGCATAGCTAATACAGTTCAAGACTGCTAGCATTCTGAACGCATTGCTGAGCTCTTGATTGTTTTCCAGTAGTAGATTTACTGCTTCTCTTAACATTGAATTAATTTCGGATACCCTTTGACTAAGTATTGACTGTTTCCTAAATAGACAGTACTGTCCTTGCAGAGCTAAAATTATGGGCTTTGTCAAATTGCATTGGTTTGTTTTTAATTAAAAAACACAATGCTAAACTCTTTACCATTATAGAGGCAATGAATGCAACATTAAACTTCTCTACCAAGATGTTTATTAGCTATTTATATGACAGCATTGCTTCCACAATTGGTAATACACTTTTCCCCCTATAATATTAAGAACTTTCTAAAAACTGTTATAAAAAAAAGATGCAGAAATGAGGACCTGAATGTTAGGATGAGCTGATTGTCCTTCCTTATAGATCTGAAGATTAGGGAAGGAGGTGGCTTTGCATTGCCAATACATTGCTTTCATCCCTGGCATTGCTGTACAGCCTTGACAGAAATTAACATACCCTGAGATGCAGTTTAGTTTTCCTTCTTGTAGTAATTCCAAATGCTGTTCTATGAGGAAAAGAGGCTGTGCTCTGGACATGGTTCCAATTTTCTTCCCACAAAAAGGAACTGTACCAAAAGAAGGGTGCTACTTGCTCAAGAGGTTTATTGAGATCAGCATAGTCAGTTTGCACATTGACTGTTAAAACAGGCCTCCAGTATGACTTGCTGTCCAAGGCTTCTGTTCCCTCTCTAGGGAGCCACATTGTGTATGTTTGATGCGTTGGGAAACTCTACCCTTTCCTTGCCCTCTTCAGGTTTGAAATTGCATGTTTCCATCCCTGAATGAGAAGGAATAGTTTGTTAGCTCTTTTGCTTTGCCTGTCTCAGTCTCTGGCTCTGTTCCTAGAACCAATTGGTATTCAAAGTGCAGCGACTCCTGGCATGGTACTGAAAGTATTATGTTGCTCTTCTATCGAAGAAATCCTAAGCTTGTTGCTTGGGCCCAGCATTAGGCTTTGACTTCAGAATAGCACGTTCAAGTCGTGTACTGAACATGGCTTTTGCCTAGTTACATGCTGCTTTGATGATATTACCAACGAATTTATAAAAAATTTTTTTTATGCTTACTGTGAAACATTAGGGAGTGTTTCCTCCATAGTGTTCAGTGAATGAGCTGACTGAAACTATTACTTAATACATTAAGCTAATTTAGAAATAAAGATATTTTAGCACTAGACTGAGGAGTGTATGTTTATGGAATACTGTTGAAAATAGATACAGGGAAAAAATTCTAGAAATGTTCACCTAAAATGATCACAGTCTGTGGGATTTTCTTTGTATTGTGTCAAACAAGAATGCTACTGGTACTAGAGTATGTGTTATCTTCATACTGTAAATCAGACAAGTAGACAACTAAAAAAATGAAAAACTTCTCCTATTGGATTCTCTTAACTATTAGAGATTATAGTTGTGCTGTTGTTTGAATTTTATTTTTTGTGCTCTCTATGAAAGAAAAAAACTTACATAGGAGTAGATTGTAAAAATGTAACTGAAATCATTTATCCTTGGCATTGTTCTTTTGTAAATGCAGTGCTTGAATATGTGCTATGCTATTTGAGTAATAAGCTCTTAAATGTACTTAGTAAGGATAAGAAATACAAGAAATAGTTTTCATTTTTCTTCAATCCAAAGCTTTTCTTCATTGTTTTACTGAGGGCAGAAGTAGTCTTCTACAAGAAGAAACATTAGTAAATACAAAGAAACTGAGGAATCTGTTTATCAAACTGAAGTGTATCACTGAAGATGAATGAAATATCCAAACTACTTTATATAGTACAAAAAGAGTATTGTGGAGAGTTGGCTGCAGAAGACTGTAGTTAAAGGGTTTGATTAAAGCACCTCTTTCATTCCCATTAGTTTCCCAGCTTTTGCTTCTGTTATCAAGAATATAAGCCACACTGTCCCTATTACCTGTCAATAATGAAGTACCAAATAGAAAATTTTAAAATTAAGTACATAATATTCCTATATTAAGTATTTTTTTGTCAATTCGAAAATATTTTTTCTAGGTCATTTATAAGAGTGAGTGATCACTGGAGGAAACCAGGAAATTAATGGGATTGAGGAAGATGCCTTAAGAAAACCCTTTAGCTACTGTTGTAATAAAGGGAAGATAAACTTGACTAATATCTTTTGCTTAATAATCAGCTGTAAGCAATGTGCAGTAACCATTTTCATTAAAAAGCAAAATTTCTTTCCAAGTACTGAAAAATAATTTTTTTATGCAGCTCTTTCTTGCTACCAATTGTCTGCCTGAACTTTGAAGGTATTAAAGCAAAGATAATGTTCAAATAAATCTATCAACAGTAGCAGTCTATTAAGCTTCTTATCTGAAGTACAGGAATTAGAGGGTAGCTAAAGGTCTTTCACTGTTATAACTAGCAAATGTATGAAGAGAATTGTGTGTATCCAAATGCACATGTTGACTGTTCAGACTTAAAAGTGTGGTCATGTTTTTGCAGATGGAGATATTGTTAAAACATATGTAAATATATTAAGTTACTTTGAGTAACCACTTTTTCATTCTCTTTGTAATTTTGACAGGTAAAGCTTTGTAGCATTTAATTATTTGCCTTGCACAAAAATGGCTTGACCAATCTTCTTTGCCTTCAAGTTCATGTAGGAAGATCTGACAGTGTCTCTTAGCCACTTTTGTATGTTGCTACTTACATTGGTTAGTTTTCATAGTGTTATAGAATGGATGAAAGTGCTTGTTGAAGTACTGGTTTTCTGTTAGCTTTTTTCCCCATAGAAGGGCCTTTTTTGATGGTGGTGCTTGCAATTGAAAATGCAAGCAAACTGTTGTAGTCATTGACTTGATAACAGATTTTACAAGGCAAGGTAAATGCCTGAAACACAATTAATTAACATTGCTCTCTTAAGTGTAAAGGTTGTATGCCATCTTAATGTTATCAGGAAAAGATCCCAAAAGATGAAATCAAGATATAGTATTGCATTGCAATTATTTTTCTGATTTCCTATGACATAAGTTATGTGAAAGTGTAATTTTATGATTAAATGTGATTTAATCATAAAATTAATCATTAAATGTGATTCAATCATAATTTATGATTAAAGTATATTCCTAATATAAAGAATATTTCAGTTATCATAATTGCCAATGGACTACCTGTACTTGCCACTCAAGGTGCATAGTTTATGCACTTTTACTTTTTTGAAGGGAAAAATCTTAATTTTACACTCAAGAGCAACATCACCAAGACAGATCAAAAGTCTAGATAGTGAACAGGTGGAAGAGAAGTCTATTCTGAGTTACAAGGTATGAATACTTAGGTACAAACTTAATTATTTCAAAACAAAATTAAAAATCCCTTCCCAGTTATTATAGCAAGCTAGCATGTAGTTTTCAATAATTACTAATGCTGACTCAAAATTCCTATTTACATCTGTGGCCTTTTTGAAAACTCTTTTGTAACTTGTAACTGGAAAGCTTGCAGATTTTGGGTTAGTAAAGAAACTTTGTAAAGTAACAGATCTTGAACCTTTCTTTCAACATGGCTGGTGTAGGAATCAGCCCACAGACTTGCAGTATTATGTAGTTTTAAGCTATTGTTAGTTGAAATATTCACTGAAGATAAACAGAATGTAAATAAGTACATTGTTTTGTAATAAAAACCCCCAAATTTATAATTCTCAATTTGACATTTTCACTCTATGATGTGACTTCTGTTTCTTTGTTCTTGCTTTACTAATGGCTGACCCATCAATTATGGATTCTACAAATACGTCTTTAGTTGTGTTTAGACATTTTGGGGGCACGTGACCACTCTTTTTATTAGTTTGAAGACTCCATTATTGTTACTACTTTTAAATAAATGTACTAAGAAACAGAGAGGGAGCTTTCTTACCTGTAAATTAAAATTTGTCCTTGGAAAGGTGCTGCAAACTATTTCTGGACACATGAAGGACAAGAACGTCATCAGGTGTAGTCAGCATGGATTCACAAAAGCGAAATCATGCTTGACCAGCCTTATAGCCTATGATGAAATGACTAGTTCGGTAGATGAGGGAAGAGTAGTGGATATTGTCTACCTAATCTGTACAATTCTCATAGAGTAACTGATGAGTGTGGACTGGACGAGCAAACAGTGAGGTGGATTGAAAATTGGCTGAATGGATGGGTCCAGAGGCTGGTCATCAGCAGCATGAAGTCTACTTGGAGGCCCCTAGCTAGTGGGTATGTACCCCAGGGGCCAATACTGGGTTCGGTCCTGTTCAACATTATTGATGATCTGGATGATGGGACAGAGTTTAGTTTGCTGATGATATAAACACAGAAGGAGTGGCTGATGCATCAGAGGGTTGTGCCGTCATTCAGAGGGACCTCAGCAAGATGGAGAAACAGGCTTACAGGAACCTCATTAGGTTCAACAAAGGAAAGTGCAAAGTTCTGCACCTGGGGAGAAACAACCCTATGTGCCAGAACATGCTGGGGGCTAATGATCTGAAAGCATCTTTGCAGAAAAGGCCCTGCAGGTCCTGGTAGACACCAAGATGAACATGAGACAGCACTGTGCCCTTGCGGCAAAGGCGGCTAATGGTATCCTGGTCTGCATTAGGAGCAGTGTTGTCAGTAGGTAGAGGGAGGTGATCCTTCTCCTCTCCTCAGCACTGGTGAGGCCACTGCTGAAGTACTGTGCCCAGTTCTGGGCTCCCCAGTACAAGAAAGAGATGGAGCTACTGGAAAGAGTCCAGTGAAGGGCCATCAAGACGATGAATGGACTGGAGCATCTCTCCTATAAGGAAAGGTTGTGCAAGCCCGGACTGTTCAGCCTGGAAAAGAGAAGGCTCAGGAGGTGATCTCATCAATATATATAGATACCTAAAGGGGAGAGTGTTAAGATGAAGCTAGGCTATCACCAGTGGTGTCCAGTGACAGGACCAGAGGCAATGGGAACAAACTGGAACATGGGAGGTTCTTCCTGAACATCAGGAAACATTTACTTAATGTGAGGGTGACTGATCACTGGCACAGATTACCCAAGGAGGTCTCCTTCCTGGAGATCTTCAGAAGCCACCTGGTCTTGAGCCTGAGCAGCCTGCTGCAGGTGATGCTGCGTGAACAGAGGGGTTGGACAAGGTGACCTCCAGAGTTCTCTTCCAACCTCAGCCATTCTGTGATTTAAAGGGTTCTCACGTGCTGCAGGCATATGTAGGCAGATATTTGCCATGCTTTCTTAATCTGCTTGAGTTAGATAATGAATTGTGGAACTTTTTGTATATCCCTCAATTTATAACATACTTTCTTCCAGTAATCCATGTAATAAAGTATGCGGGATATTTTTAGACAATTCAACCTCCTTGCTTTATGTTTTATGAAATCCATTATTCAAAAGGAAAAATGAGCTGTTTAGAAATGCCCCCTGAATTTGCTTGTCCTCATACACCGTGCACTAATCAACTGTATTTGTCAAATAATCAGAAATGCACGTGTGGAATAAATAGCTTGGACAATCTATTTCTCCATTCTGTGGGAACTCAGTTGTGCTGTCATGTAAATTTGAATTCTCTTGCTACTTCTACCTTAGTTGGAGACTTACAGTTTTTGAGGGGAGTACTCTCACTGCTTTCTATTCTGTCAGTACTGGGAAACAAGAATTCTTCCTAGACCATTGGCTGTCTGTTGATAATTAAAGACAAGTCAGGCTTGTGAATCTGGTTCAGCAGGTGCTAAAGGTAGTGACTAGATTCTGATTTACATCTGAATAACTGTTCCTTCTGAAGATTGATTGCCAGAGGTCACTGAAATAAGAAGAAAGATGAACAATAAAGACTTTTTTCAACATTGTCCAGGTATAGGAGGACAACAGAAGAATAGCGAGGGGAGTTAAGGTGACTGTCTTTCATTTTAGAGTTTCATATCGAATGCTTGAAAAGGCACGCTTTAAAGTGGGGCTTTGATTGAATGTTCTTAAGTACCAAATTCTGACCGCTGTGGTTAGTTGAATTGAAAGTACTTGTCCTAATCTATAAAAGAGTACTTAGAAGATAAAAGTTAATTATATCTAAGGGATGGTATATAACTTGTTCATCTTTAGGGATTGAATGGGCTTCCATGGAGTTTTCTCTTCTGATTCATGGGAATCATGAACTGCAACTGTTGCTGCAGTCACAGTGCAGACGTTTAAGAGAAACTGAATTCTAAGTCTGCTGGACTTCCAGTTCTTTAATGATGGCTCGTATATCCTAGCTATAGGAAGGAATACTAGAGGTGTTCTTCAGCTTGATTGTTTGAAACTGCTCTCAAGCTACAAATGTATAGTACTCATAGAAAGCTCATTGGCATGTGAACAGCCTAGATCTCAAAATTTTGTGCCTAGCTCGAGAATGTTTCTTCTTTTTGTATGAATATGTGGTACAGTTGCTAACAGAAAATACTACAGGTATAAATTTATTTAGCAAGCAAAGTACTCTTAAGAGATCGGTCTCCCTGGGTTTGATACATTCTAAATCAGTAACTCTTTTTTATGTGTGTCATGTATTTTAAGTTAATCAATCTGGACAAGTTGATGTAGGTTGACCAGGAACAGAAATCACAAAGTCTGGAATTCTGGATGACCATATTCTTCTCTGCCTGTTTCAGGAACTCTCATTAAGGGACTGCTAATAGTGATAGGTCTTCCTTTGAGCCCTTGGACACTGTCTAAAGAATGTGCTTATTGCCTGTTATGTAAAGTCTACTGTATGTAATGTTTCATAAAGGCAAGACTACTTTCATATATAAATTGTTGCCATTTTGTTTTTACTGTATTTGCTTATTTGTTCCTCATACTTCTTCCTTCCTTCTTCCTCAATATTTGCAGAAAGTAGGTTTTTCCTAGTTGATCAGACCATTTCGTTGTCTGTCAATAGTGAGAAAGTAAGGCTATGCAAGAACAGGAAAAGGCTGCTTGGTAGTTGCTAAGAAAATACTAAGTGTAATTCAGTTTCCTCTCAGATACTATCTTACATATCTGTAATTTTATAAGAACTTCTAAAACAAATTAGTCAGAGGACTAAACAGTCATGTATGATTCAGGTCAATAGAATCGAGGCATCTTCTGCTTTCTATTTGGAGAATGTCAGTGTCCACAATATATGAATCAGCTGTGTGGGCTTTGTGACACACATCTGAGAAACTATTTCTTGGTCGAATCCTCCAGACCTGGTGCCTGTATTCATATGCTGGTCTTTCATTCATCATATAATCAACTCTAAGCAGAAAGGAAATCCCTTGTTAGTCACCAGACGTGGACATCAGACACCATGTGGAAAGTCATGTAAAGATGAAATAAGAATTACCTGCTTCAAAAGAGTTGTGATTCTTTGAGATTTGCTTCCCACACATTACATGTGGTTTTATGTGCTTAAATGCAAAGTCTTCCTCCTGTAACATTCTGTACTGGTGACAAAATTTTAGGAGAGTTTAGCTTGCTTTACTCTTTATGTCTTTCAGTAATGGAGAGTCACAGGAAATAAGGAGGCATCCCAAGACTACAAGATGCTGCTCGTCAGCCTAATCTAATACTACATGTAACATACATATTTACCAGGAATGCATTCCTGAAGTTGAGCTGAAGATCCACAGTTACTACAGAGTAGAAATAGGCTCATTTCTTTATATTGCTGGATATTGTATTTTCTAAATTTTGTCTGAGCTTTTTATGGGTTTATTGGACTTAATTAGCTGTATTATGTTATTATGTTTAGTTTCTGATATTGAAGTTTTTTGCATGCCGTTAATTTCTTATTTCTTCAGTTTGCCTGTTGGTCACTCCACCTGTATCATATCTTGAATAGCCAATAAACATCCTTTTATACAGGTTGTACTGCCTTCTGTCCTAACAGATTATTCCTTAAGTAAGTTAATACGTAAAAATTATTTTGATCTGCTTGTTCATGTTTGCCTTCTCTTCAGCTAGTCCAAACTCTGTTTCTACTCCTGTGATCTCAAATACAGAAATGTGTTTTTGTCTTATATCTGGATCTATTGCTGATGCAGGACTAACATATACTGAAATGGGCCCTTCTTTTTCTTTACTACACTTAGAACCTTCCTTTTCTGTAATATCATTAAGCATGGATGTTGTATTAGGGCACGAGTATTGGCTTTTGCTTGGGATGCTTCTTTTACATGCAGAATGGAAGTTTATCTGCAGAATATGCAGCATGTTTTACAATACAACAGATGTGTGAAGTAATCCCTTATGAATTCATTGTATGAACTGGCTTATTATTTAGTGTCCTTCATATTCCACACTTAGATGCACTACAGTAGATCAGTGCAATTCTCTGACTACAGTTTAATACTGCTTATTACTTTGCCTTTTTTTAAACTACTTCTAACAACATTAATCTGTGTATATACATGGTCTACTCTTGTCTGTGTGTTGTACACTCTAATCTGGTTTAATTATTTTGTTTCTTTTATACATTTATAATTCCTTTTGTGGACTTTACTATGCAGCTCATGATTGCACATCGATAAACCCATATAAGATCTAGAATCTAGCACTAATGATTAGTAGTACAACAATTGCCTGAAACTTCTGTTACTTAAAGCATGACAAAAATGTGGAATGTTAGAGAGTAAAACCACTGGGCTTTTTGGCAAAGCTTTAAATAGTTTTTTTTCCTGTCACTCATAGAAAATAAGCCTTGCCATGTAGAATCATTGTGGCGGTTGACCTGTCTATTTATGTAATCTATTGTTCTTAAAATTTGAGGGCGTACAACTCAGTTAAGTCTACAGGGCATGATTGTGAAACATCATCTCTGGTTTTGTTCTGAGCTGAACAGTTTTGGCAGTTGTGTCTTAAAATGATGCAGATAAACATGAACAAGTGCCTCTTGTGCTACAAAATGTGAATATTCCAAGAAGCTTTGCCCTTGGTACTAAGTTCTAGTAATTTGGAAACTCAGTTTACAATCCAGAGCAATTGCTAATTGATTTCTCTATTGCTTTTTCTGATGCTTCACAAGAACATGTTAAAAAGATTAATTTCTTCAATTCTTTTGATAGCTATGCACAGGGCTATTGTAAAGAATTTGTATTTTGCCTTTCATTCATTGTCAACTTCCATGTCTCGTCATCCTTTAAAATTAATATACTTGGGAAGTGACGATTTGAACTTACGGTATCAAACTGCTTTTTCTCCCTTTTAATTATGAATTTTAGCATTTCTTGATAGGAATGCTGGCTGTAATTCTTGAAACCAAGCTGTTTTATAATATTCTTTCTATAAGTTTCATTTCCGTGTGTAATAGTCTACTTGAATTGTACCATAGCTAAATCTGGAAGTTACTTATCGTAGGGAAACTAATCTGCCTTGGACTACTGCAAAAGCTATGTAAATAGTACTCCAGACATTGTTTGCTAGTCTCTGAGAAATGGAACATACATGCAGACAGTAACTTCTGGAAACTACAGTTAATAATGACCATGCCTTTATGTTCAGGCAAATTATTTTTCATTTACCTATGGCAAAGGCAGATTACTTTAAGAGAAATGCTAGCTGTATTAGCTTTGAACTTGGATTGCAAGACTGTTTGGCACATTAGTTATGGTCACAGGGTTATGATTTTCAGTCAGCACTCTGGCCCTGCTGGAAGTGAGAGTTGTCTTCTCTTCTTGCCTTCTCATATAATGAACTAAAAGTAAATAGAGAAACAGCAGATTTTACTTCTGTTCCTCTGTCTCCTATGCCTTCTGTTGTAGATGAAAAATGTAATGGATACCTTGGGCTCTTTTAAGTGACTGCAAGTGCTTGATGTTGCTGACAGTAATCAGTAGTCTCTTTTGACATTGTAATTGATTAAGATAATCACTTTTAATCACAATCTAAACCAGCAACCAAGGAGCTTTGGTTTAAAGCATGTGTTATAATCTTGAAAAACATTGGTAAATTTTTGTTCTTTCTTAAAGACAATTGGATTTTCATTAGTTGTCGATTTGCATCTAAAAATAGCCTTCCATTTAATTTGATACTTTGTTTTGTTACCCAGTGAGAGACTACCTGTTTGTACACAGATTTATTCATGCTGATACACATTAACATTTAATTGATTTTTTAAAAAAATGAAGTTATCTAAAGTCTATCTGTCAGAAAGGAAAAAGGTAAGCTAGGTAGCACAACCTCTAAATTCAGAACTAACAAGTTCACTAAAGAAAGGAAGTATTATTTGTAATTAATACATTAAATTAATCATTTTTGGTCACATTACCCTTCTAGATTTTAAAAGGAGAGAACATTCTTGAGCACCTAATTTTCATTTACATTTTGGCAGCAGGTTTTTTTTCTTTTTCAATTTCCAACTAAGACTGAATGAACTGGTCATTGAATTCAAGTAGTTGAAACATTAAAACAAAGAAAATATATTTTTTTTTAAGATCTGCAGAAAAAAGTATTGCTGTCAAGAGTTGGTTTAACATTTCAACAAGCTGTACACCCAAGTGTTCAGCTAATTAATTGCTTTAGACTATCTTTGAAATGTTAGTATCACAAATGTACTACTGAAATACTGTTTGAGTATAGTTTAAAATTATTGATAGCTTGTGGGAAATGTTACGTTAAAGATAAAGCTGTAATACACAAGTTTATTTCTCAAGTAAAAACCACATTTTTCATTGAACTTCTTTGAGTTCATGGTGAAGAGGGAGAAAGAGAACTTAAACTTATTGTAGGTGAAGAGCAGTACTTGAAGCTGAATGTTTAAATTACTTCCCCGTGTCAGAACACTGATGATAAATCACAGGCCTCTGGAGCCCTGCTACCTGTTCTGTACTGGCAGCATGTGCATCTGTTCATCAGGCTGACAACTTTCCCACATTCCATTGAGCTGTTAGCTGCTGCTTTACAGGAGGAAAGGGGCAGTAGTGGTGGCCACACCACCCATGTCTGGGACTATTAAGACACAGAGAGCTTCCAGCTATGATCAGAGATGATTATGATAAGACATCTGTATTTCAGCTGGGACTGTTTGTGTGTGTGCCTTTTTTAAGTATTCCTGTTCTATTGTTTGCCTAGTTCTGCTATGTATATTTTTGGAGTTTACTGGTTAGATTTCTGGCAAAAGTGAGCAGAAGCTGGAGAAAAAGGCTTGTGAACCTATTCAGCCACAGAGCAGTTAGAGGGAGGGTCAAATTTTTTTTCCAAAGTCTTGCTGAGCAATCGGTTTTTAGTCCTGCTTTGTTTTATGAAACTCTTTTCCTATAGTGTGACTGTACTTTGAACAAAATGTAAGGAAATGGTGTTTCAGAGTTGTTCTTTATGAGACTGGTATTAATTGGAACTTTTTTTTTTTCAGCTAATCTGCCTGTACCTACTATTGCTGCAATAGATGGAACAGCATTAGGTGGTGGCCTAGAACTTGCGTTAGCCTGTGATATAAGAGTGGCAGGTAGGTCTGAATCCTGTTTATATAACATAGGATTATTAGTGTTGCAGATGGCTTGACTAATCCTTGTTTTGGCAACAATCTTATAAAACTTATTTTGTATTTGACATTATTTATAACCAATTATTTTAAGGGGATTTAGTAGAAACCTGGCTAAGTACTTGCTAATGTTTAATTTCAAACAACTTAACTGCTGATAGCTGGCTTGTTTTTGTTACACGTTTTATTTTATTGTTATGACCTTAATTTTATCAGTATTGCCAGAAGGGTTATATAGTTGTTTTGATATTTTATTTAGTGATTAAAGTATTCTACTCTTCTGTATTTGAAGCATTGTAGATGGAGATTTGATTTTGTCTAAACAGGTTACAGGGAAAAGCAAAAGTTGTTAGTGAGAGTATTATTACACAAGCAATTAAGCTGTTATAAAAGAAAAGTGACAACAGCACTTGAAAAGAAGAACCCTGACCTATCCAGCTGTCAGAACTGTAAAGCCATTTGTTGGAAAGTAAATGGAAACTTGGTTCTGAACAGTTGTGGGTAGCTAACTTAGGGCATGTAAAGCTGTTTGACCCTTAGAGAATATTCTGTCAGCTAAAGAATTCATAATAATTAGATACAGAATTCTACCCCATTTTAAGATATTAAATAGTAAGTCTTTTTCTTTTAGTATTTTTCATTTTGCAAATAAGTCTCTGTTACTCACTGTAATTGCTTACTTGCTATGTGAAAACTAATAAGGTGCAGAGCTTGCCTTGATGGGAGTAGTTGGGTCTTTTACTGAAGGTAGATCAGTTTAATCTATTTAAAGATTTTCATAAACAAAAGGTTTTTAAGTGATTTATTGTTCTTTATGGAGGAAATGTAATAAACTAACACTTTGTAGGTCATTATTGCATACTTTGCAAAGTTTTTCTTACAGATTATAGCAAGAACTCATTTACATTCTGTTTTTTAGCCTCTTCTGCTAAAATGGGCCTAGTTGAAACGAAGTTGGCTATCATTCCAGGTGCAGGTATGAAAGTTTTGCTTTTGTTACCATGGATAACTAAATAACACATGCTTTTGATGTTTGATTTTGGAGTGTTTATGAATTTCTTATTTTTATATTTCTTTTAAGGATTATGGCATGTTTTAAAGCTTATTGCTCGTATTACTTACCAAAAATTAATAACCAAGATTTTTTAGGGAGTGGCACTTGTATATTATGTTTTTAATCAAAGTCTTCATTAACTAAGTCAGTATTGAGTGATTCTGTAAATGACATACAATGTCTTGATCTGAAGGCTGAATAATTTCGTTAAGGAGCAGACTAGGAAAAAAGACAGAGTTAACTATCAGTGTACAAACCTGGTAATTTAAATAACGATCCACTGTTACATAATGTCTGGTACTTTAGGATTCAAATTCTGTTTTCATGCTGCTTGTAAATTGTTTGTAAAGAGTTCAAAAGATAAAAGTATAGCTGTGAATAGATCTTCTGTCTTGCCAAGATTTTTTTAGATTTTGAGGGTCAAAAACCTCTTTTCTTTTTGGAAGGGCAGTTGACTGGCTTTTCCTAGATTCAAGGTGAGTGAAAGTTATATAATGAATAATGTTTGAGGAGGTCTTTGTGTTATGAAACCTTTTGTTTTTATCTTATGGATAAATCATTGTCACTTGAATTAAGATAGCTGCCTTTCCCCAGAAAGGGCAATAACTTGAAAACCAGTGCATCCCTGTGACCCCCACCTAGCTTTGGCCTTCATTTCTGGAAGTTCTGGGGAACTTTACACCCTTTCTTCGCCCATATTTTCTTTGTAATGGGTGGAACCTATTTTGAAGGCACTGTATCCAATTTTAATGGATACCATTGCAGCTCATGTAGAGACAACAGTAAAAACTACCATAATGTGAGCACTGGTATGAACTTTGTATAAGAAACTATCCCATCCTATCACTAATCTAGACAATTACTGTACAATTTCAAATGCTCTATTATTATGGTTACTGTTGAGTAGTGATTTCAGTCAATACTTTCTTCCTATTTCTTTTTGTCTGTGGTCAGAGCTACATTTTACATAAGGAAAACTGAGTTATGATAACCGGTCTTTTTTTTAGCAGTGGATAAAGATAATATGTAGATGATTTTAAGGATATATTTCCTTCTGGTGGTGTTGTCATGAAATAATGTGCCTTGACAATAAGTCCTAGTGAAGAAAAAGACAGAAAATGGCAGTGTTTATATTTGTTGATAATTTTTTCCCCTTTGTCCTCCTACTCCACCCTCGCCTAAGGAATTCTGCAGGACAGTGTTGGAGACATAGTCTCCAGTTCAAGAAATTCAGGTCATGTTCTCCATATGTTCTCAACTTACTTAGGTTTTCTCATGTTTCCTTGTCTTTAGTTAATTATAGATGTTTCAAACTTCTAACGCTTTCACCTTAAAATGCTAGGTGACTGACTCATGATGAGTTTCGTTCAGAATATCTTATTGCTATTCAAAGACTGAGGTTTGAAAAATCTTTTTTTTTTCCCTCATCCTAAAATAATGATTTGGGCATATGTCTTCAGCTCCATGAAAATATGACAGATTTCACTGTGTTACCAATGCCTTTTAAACTTAAAATATTTTAGGGTAAGTTCAGTGATTAATTTTTTCCCTATTCCTATCAGCCTTTTTGAGGACTACTTTTGCTGTGTGTATTCGAGCTTATCATAACTTTCTCCTGATCAGCCTGTACTTGCACCAATCCTGTTGAGCAATGACAATGTTTCAGCCCTTTCTGGCTCCTGTCTTCCTGTCGTGGTTTAACCCCAGCTGGCAACTAAGCATCACACAGCCGCTCGCTCATTCCCCTCACAGTGGGATGGGGAAGAGAATCAGAAGAGTAAAAGTGAGAAAACTCATGGGCTGAGATAGAGATACTTTAATAGGCAAAGCAAAAGCTGCATGAACAAGCAAAGCAAAACAAGGACTTCAGTCACTACTTCCCATCAGCAGGCAGGTGTTCAGCCATCTCCAGGAAAGCAGGGCTCCACCATGTGGAGCAGTTACTTGGGAAGACAAATGCCATACCTCCCGAACATCCCCCCCTTCCTTCTTCTTCCCCCAGCTTTATATGCTGAGCATGACATCATCCGGTCTGGAATATCCCTCTGGTCAGTTGGGTCAGCTGTCCCAGCTGTGTCTCCTCCCAACTTCTTGTGCACCCCCAGCCCACTCACTGGTGGGGTGGTGTGAGAAGCAGAAAAGGCCTTGATGCTGCGTAAGCACTGCTCAGCAGTAACTTAAAACATCCCTGTGTTATCAACGCTGTTTCCAGCACAAATCCAAAGCATAGACCCATACCAGCTACTGTGAAGAAAATTAACTCTACCCCAGCCAAAACCAGCACACATCCAAATAGTAATTTATCATGCTTTCTGTCATCAGAAAGTGAAGAATGAATGAAGGAATTTTCCATATGTCATTTAGGTAGAGAAGCCAGATAAGCGCACTTGAACCATAGGCTTCATGGGTTAATGGAATATTTCCTTACAGTGCTTACTTTAGGATGCTCTGAGCCAAAGCAGGACTGGGCAGTGGAGCTGAAAAGAGAGCATTAGCCATTAAGAGGCCTCCGTAGGTTTCTGCTGCCATTGAGTACATCTGAAACACGCTGACAAAATGTGTTGCTTCTTTGAAGTAGGTCCCTACAGCATGTCAAGCTACTGCTGTTTTTATTCTGCTCCATCAGCTGCCACAAGTTATGTGATGGATGTAAAGATTTTAACTTGGGTGATAATTAACTGGGTAATAGTTAATAGATAATTTTTTGGGTGTTTTGAGGCTGCATGAACTTCTTTATTTTCTGTTTGCTTTTTTTTAAAACACCAGGAAGTTACACTCAAAAAGCTATGTTAGAAGAATGTTACTAGAATTTAGTAGTATTAAATATAGATTCAGGGCAGATCAGCTGTGACATTTTGGACCTGGTTGTATGTTATGTTTTATTCCATCCTATTTTGAAACATGGTCATCCAAAGACCCAGTCAGCTGCTGTCTAGTGACCAACCAGTTTTAACATAAATTTCCCAGGTGTGAGAAATTTTGCTTTTCAATGTGCACAGAAGTACTGCAGCCTTCTAAAGGCTAAGGTTGAACAGCAGTTAGTTGAATCCCAGTTAATATACCAGAATGAATTGTATCTTCTAAGTCTGTTGAGGGTCTCAACCAAATAGGCATTTGTAGAGCATGCCTTATGTATGATAGCAGGCTGAGTCTCCTCAGAACATTCATCCATGGCAGACAGCAGAGCAAGACCAAGTGGGGTGACAGCAGTGTCTCCTTTTATACATAAGTTTTGTGTACTGACCAGCTGTTCAGGTTGTGAGGGAGAAGGATTGATTCTTCTGCCTTTGGAAATTGAAATCCAGTTCTCTCCACTATGAAAAAAGACTTAGCTGCCAGACTATGAGCTAGGGAAAGTAGAAAATCTTTCCATTTTTCCTCTTCAGTACATCCCACTGTCTAGTAGGGAAGTCAAGATTCAGAGAACTAGAGAAAGTGTGTAAAAGAGAGAAAATGGCTTGGTAACTCAGTGCTGGTGGTTACCTCAGAATGAATATTGATGATTTTTGTTTTCTAAAGAAAGTCTGCTAATTGCTATTCATTGCACAAGTGGTCTTACACCACTACAACAGGCATATATCATAGAATCGTTTAGGTTGGAAAAGACACTTAAGATCAAGTCCAACTGTTAACCTAACACTGCCAAGTCCCTCACTAAACCATGTCCTTAACCGCCACATCTACATGTCTTTTAAATACCTCCAGGAATGGTGACTCAACCACTTCCCTGGGCAGCCTATTCCAATGTCTGACAACTGTTTCAGTAAAGAAATTTTTCCTGATATCCAACCTAAACCTCCCCTGCCGCAACTTGAGGCCATTTCCTCTCGTCCTACCTCCAGCCACCTGACAGAAGAGACCAGCACCCGCCTCGCTACAACCCCCTTTCAGGTAGTTGTAGAGAGCGATAAGGTCTCTCCTCAGCCTCCTCTTCTCCAGGCTAAACAACACCAGTTCCCTCAGCTGCTCCTCATAAGACTTGTGCTCCAGGCCCCTCACCAACTTGGTTGCCCTTCTCTGAACACAACTCCAGCACCTCAATGTCTTTCCTGTAGTGAGGAGCCCAAAACTGAACACAGTACTCAAGGTGCGACCTCACCAGTGCCGAGTACAGGGGAACACTCACCTCCCTGCTCCTGCTGGCCACACTATTTCTGATGCAGGCCAGGATGCCACTGGCCTTCTTGGCCACCTGGGCACACTGCTGGCTCATATTCAGCCGGCTGTCAACCAGCACCCCCAGGTCTTTCTCTGCCGGGCAGCTTTCCAGCCACTCTGCCCCAAGCCCTGTAGTGCTGTGTGGGGTTGTTGTGAGCCAAGTGCAGGACCCGGCACTTGGCCTTGTTGAACCTCATATGACTGGCCTCAGCCCATCGATCCAGCCCATCCAGGTCCCTCTGCGGAGCCTTCTTATCCTCAAGCAGAACACTCCTGCCCAACTTGGTGTCATCTGCAAACTTAGTGAGGGTGCACTCAATCCCCTTGTCCAGATTGTTGATAAAGATACTGAACAGAACTGACCCCCATACTGAGCCGTGGCGAACACCACTTGTGACCGGCCGCCGGCTAGATTTAACTCCATTCACCACAACTTTTTGGGCCTGGCCATCCAGCCAGTTTTTTACCCAGGGAAGGGTACACCCATCCAAGTCATGAGCAACTAGTTTGTCCAGGAGAATGCTGTGGAAAATGGTGTCAAAGGCTTTACTAAAGTCCAGGTAGACAACATGCACAGCCTTTCTCTCACCCACTAAGCGGGTCACCTTGTCATAGAAGATCAGGTTAGTCAAGCAGGACCTGCCTTTCATAAACCCATACTGACTAGGCCTGGTTGCCTGATTGTCCTGCAAGTCCTGCATAATGGCACTCAAGATGATCTGCTCCATAACTTTCCCCAGCACTGAGGTCAGACTGATAGGCCTGTAGTTCATTGGATCCTCCTTCCTACCCTTCTTGTGGATGGGTGTCACATTTGCTACTTTCCAGTCAACTGGGACCTCCCCGATTGGCCTGGACTGCTGATAGATGATGGAAAGTGGCTTAGTGAGCACTTCTGCCAGCTCCCTCAGTACCTTTGGGTGAATCCCTTCCAGCCTTGTAGACTTGTGTGTGTCTAAGTGGTGTAGCAGGTCGCTAACCTTTTCCCCTTGGATTATGGGAACTTCCTTCTCCACATCCCTGTCTTCCAGATCAGGTGACTGGGTACCCTGAGAACAGCTGGTCTTACTATTAAGGATTGAGACAAAGAAGCATTAAGTACCTCAGCCTTTTCCTCACCCTTTGTCACTATGTTTTCCCCTGCATCCAATAAAGGATGGAGATTCTCCTTAGCCCTCCTGTTGCTCATGTATTTATAGAAATATTTTTATTGTCTTTTACAGCGGTAGCCAGATTAAGTTCTAGCTGGGCTTTGGCCCTTCTAATTTTCTCCCTGCATAACCTCACGACATCCCTGTAGTCCTCCTGAGTTGCCTGCCCCTTCTTCCAAAAGTCATAAACTGTCTGTTTTTTCCTGAGTTCCAGCCAAAGCTCTCTGTTCTTTCAGCCAGGCCAGTCTTCTTCCCTACTGGCTCATCTTTTCAGCACACAGGGACAGCCTGCTCCTGCACTGTTAAGATTTCCTTCTTGAAGAATGTCCATCCTTTCTGGACTCCTTCAGGACTGCCTCCTAAGGGACTCTGTCAACCAGTCTTCTAAACAGGCTGAAGTCTGTCCTCCGGAAGTTCAAGGTGGCAGCTCTGCTGACCCCTCCTTACTTCTCCAAGAATCAAACTCTGTCATTCCATGATCGCCATGCCCAAGCTGACCTCCAACTATCACATCACTCACAAGTCCTCCTCTTTGAACAACAGGTCCAGCGGGGTGCCTTCCCTAGCTGGCTCACTCACCAGCTGTGTCAGGAAGTTATCTTCCACACACTCCAGGAACCTCCTAGACTGTTTCCTCTCTACTGTACTGTGTATCAGACTCTTTGCCTGTTCATCCCCTTTCTTCCTCACTTTTCTTCCCTGTGAACTTGGGGTCTGTTGGCCAGTTGTGGTCTAATTTGACTACAGGGCAGTGGTTTCAAAAAAAGATAGTCCCTAGAATTTTATTAAAAGTAAGTGGCCAGATGAAAGGAAAATTTCCTTGTCCTCAGATGAAAAGTTTCAGCACGAACTAACCTATTCTTGGGCATGAAAGAATGGGCACAAGAGGGAGGTGGTGTGGATGTCTTAGCTGTGGAGAATGTTTGTCAGAATACTCCTCTCACTGGACAGCAGTGAGTTCACAAGAGACAAGATTTCATGGGAAATCAGACTTTATTAGCTTTGCGGTTTATGGAGATGCTTGTTATCAGCCAGGGTAGCTTTTCTAAAAGCTGTTCATTGCTGAAAGGAGTTTATTTTTCAGATCTCTTAGTCAAAAAGCTGTTTAAACAACATTTTTTTGTGTAATGCTGTAGTCTGTACAGAGCTCAGCATAATGTCGGAAGAGTCTCTTTTACACACAAATCATGTTTCTTGGTTGTTATTTCCCAAACTGAAGTAAAAAGAAAGCAAACCTCTTTTGTTAATTGAATATAGTTTCTGGTGTCTCTCAACTTGCAAAGTAAGTGTTTCACAGTGGCAAGTTTCTCCTTAGCTGGAAATTGTCTATTAGAGCCTTTGTATCTAAAGTCCTTTGTTTTTCTGCTTTGTAACTTTAAAGCTATCTCCATCCATGATTTACTTCTGTTGTTTATCTCTAGATTTTCACAATGGATGTCATACAGGGCCTGCAATTGATAGATGATGCCTTGCTGGCAGACCTGCTTTTACCTGTTAGGATCTTATGTGTACACCACTCAGTAATAGATCTGTTACGAGAAGATAAAAATGCTTGTAAACAACATACATAAACTTTCTTACTCTGTTAATAGAATGAGATATGATTGGTTGGACAAGGGAAAATATTCTGTGATAATAAGAAGTAGGAAAGACAGCTGTATATATAAAAAGTAATTTTTGTTTTCTTTATGCAATGTTTTTCTATGAAAGTTTCGTGTCTAAAGCTGAGAGAGGGGTGTGGAGAGAGCCTGGAGGAGGGAGACCTCCTGAGAGGGTGCTCGTGGGGACTGGGTTGGAGGGGACTGGGGCAGGGCTGTGCCTTTTGCAATGGCTTGTGAGCCCACGGACCCCCCTGCCCTCGCCGGCTGCCCCTGCGCTCCCACCCAGTGTGCGGGGGCATGGGGGATGCCTGTGCTGGTGCTTGGCTCTGTGGGGTCCCAGCCCCTTGCTGCCCCTGGTGAGCACACTCACCCTGGATGCGGGAGATGGGGGTCAGCCCTCCATTTACAGTGTTCTACTGGGGTGGCATCATCCTTGGACAGAAAAGGGGTCTCCATGGAACAAGTAAGGCAGGTCACCAAGCTGGGGAGGTATAAGGGGCCAGATCCTGCCTGGGTTTCTGGGCCCAACAGCCACATCCCCTCTCCCAGGTGCATCCCAGAACTTGCCAGCTCCAGCTATGTCATGCTATCATCGCCTGTTGGACTCTTGTCCCCAGCATCCAACCCAGCCAGCACCCTTTCTGATGTGTCATGGTCACCCTTTTCTCCCCTCAGTCCCCAGCATGGCTTGGAAATCTGCTCTTACCACCACCAGATCCCACTTCGATGCCACTATGGAAGGGATCAGGGCTGTGGTTGTCCATAGAATGCTGTTGAACATGGGTGATGTCCATCCTATAGCTGTGGCTCTAGCATTTGCAAACTGAGCTCAGTGTTTTCCCAGCACCTGGGGCTGGTTTTGGGGGGGATGGCTGCCTG
>NW_010972687.1:11320791-11434308 GCF_000737465.1 Haliaeetus leucocephalus | reverse complement strand
TATTGGTATATATCAACAATTATGTTTCCACAAAAAAGACAAAATAAAATAATGGAACTGCATTGAAATTAATATACTTGTGTCATCATATAATTTGACCTGGCTAGATTAAAACCGTAGTTACTGGCCTGCATACTTACAGCTGTTGCTCCTTTTTTTTTTCTTTTGTTTATGAAGACATTTTAATTAGTAATTTCATTCACCTCATCAAAATGAATTTTGCCTTTGTTCTTGCCTGCCCCTCCCCAAAATATCACTACTTCATTACAGAGCTGTCTTCCACTGTTTAAAGGTAAAATAAAAACCCAGCACATAATCCCTGGGATTATGTTTTCCTTGACAGCATTTAGTTTAAAAGTGTATTTTATCCAGAAGGCTTAAAAAAAAAAAAAAGAATCTCTGTTAAATTTTAGAAAAGATTGTAAATAAACTATATCTTCTTTCTGCGTCTTAAAGTTACTTTGAACCCTTTTTTCCGAAGGTGAAACTCAAGCTTTGTTACATAGTAGGCTGGACTGCTTTAAAATGTATAGCAAGGGAGAGATTTAATGGCAGTGTTTCTGTGTTCTGCTCTTTCCACTTTGGTAGCAGTATTGTTTTGACTATTTTTCTAAACTTTAAAATGTGTTTGGGGAAGTTATGGTACTTGTGGGTTATAAGATTATAAAAGATGATAGAAGAACACGCTGAAAAATTTTTCTTTGCATAGGAAGAAAATGAGCCTAAGAATGAAAACTGGATTTAGGTAATCATTGTGAATTTTGCTTATCTCTTAAACTATTCATTGTTTGCTTCTAAAAACAACATGAAGGTCTCTGTTACAGGATTTACTTTAAAGCTGAAAAAAAATTTCTGTTTTGGATGAGAAAGATGTCAAGGGAATTTCCAGATGTGAAAAACTCATACAGAATGTGATCTTGGTAACAGCAGTAGTTGTACAATTCAGCCAACTGTAAAGGTTAAATAAAATGTCAGACATTTCAAGTGGAAATCTGACGCACCTTACAATATATTGTTAGCATATTCTTTGGATTTCTATACCTTAGTTTCAACAGTAATAGGAATAATTGCATTTGACAAATACTGAAAAAATTAAAATGTCACCATTTGTGGTAGTGTCTGAGGTAGGACTTAAAGGCTTCTGCACATTTAGTGTAATTTTTCTGCATGTAGGTGCTACTTGATAGTACCTGATCACAGAGCTACTTAGAAAGATCTGCTTACTTTGTATAACTTAAACATCTTACTTGAGTAATCCTATACCTCTCCATTCTACCTTTATCCCTGTCCTCACTAGCCTACTCTTGACTTCTCCTTTATTTTTTCCATAAAGTCTCCCTAGTTCTTACATACACAATTTCTTCTCATTACATAAGGACACCAAACTCTTACGTTTTTGAAGTTTAACTCTTAGTCCTGTGACAACTGACTGACTGATTGGGAAAAAAACCCAAAGTGAAACAGTTAGCTTTGGGGTTGTTACTCTTTTTTTCAGTTAGTCTATAAACTCTCTTGTGACTTCTCTTACTTCTCCTGTTTCCTTATCCCAGTCAGATTTTTAGTATTATAAAGTTCCCAAATTAAGTACTGGTAGAAGATGGTTTCAAATAAGCTCCTGAATCAATATCTTCAGCATTTCATCAATATTGTTCTTGAAAATTTATTTACTGTGGAACAACTGGGAAGATACACTTTATTCTTCTTCCTCTTCCCTTACAATTAAGAAAACCCCTTTTTTTTTTACTGAGGTCTAACAGTGACTGCTGAGCATTTGCAATCCTATTATGATCTGATACAGTAAAACCCCTAAATTTCTCACTCTAAGAACATTTATCTATTTTTTTCTTCAATCATCTGAAGTCTAGATAGCTTTATTTGCATTTTAATATTTTGTGATTTTTTTTTTATGCATCATGTTAAATAAATGGCCTGAAATAAAAAATTGCTAATAGTGTAGAAAACAGATGTTTGAATATCCACTCTTTTCTCAGAATAATTAAACACAATATTTAGAGTGTTACTACAGGGAGGTAAATTGGTTCTGCTTCTGTAAGTTAGGGAGAATTGTGGTTCTTACATTTTCCTTTTCTTAAATAAAAACAAGCTGGTTTTCATCAAATGACTCATTTTCTCCCTGGCTTTATGATCAGTTGTAATGGTGATGATGTTGAGGCAAAACTTCAAAATGTCATGCAATACTAACACTGCAAAAGCTCCATACATAGAAATAGTGTTTTGCAAACTTTATTTACATTCTCTCCATATAAACAAAATACTTTGCAAGTAGTGGCAACATACAGCAGAAGAGAGGATGATAGGAGAACTCCATGTCATCAGAACTATCCCCTGTATCTACATGATGCATACAGTACTTACCTTTGCAGAGTGATCCACAGAGCAATCTGTGCTTTTCCCTTTGCATACTAGCCATAGAACACTTTTCAAAACCATATTAAAACCACAACTAGTACTTCCTACAGAAAAAAGAGCTATCAAGGCTATCATCAGTGTCCCAAGTGACTGCAATTGTATAGAATGTTATTTGAAATGTCAAGTTCAGTGTAAAAAATTGACCGCTTCTGACATTCTAGTTGTTTCTGCTAGCAGAGATTGCAGAACATTTCTTCCCAACCTAAAACTGGAGATGTCTTGTTTACAGATCAGAATTAACAATCAGACGTTTGAGAAATTTCACTATTCTAAGGAGTGGCACTGCATCCCAACATACTGTGTCTAGTTAAAGGTAGGCCTTTGATGCTGCAGAGGAAGGAGGACGTAAAACAAGGACAAAAGAAAGCCCTAGAAGCCACGTTGAGCATTAGAAGCGTAAGAGGAAAGAAAGGGAATATTCTTGGTCTTGGAAAGCAAAGCATGGAAAGTCTGAGATTAGTATAATATACCTATGGAGAAAGCAAACCTTAGCAACAAACAATGACTGAATGTTCTTTAGACCTTTGTCATGTCTTGGGGGTATAAAAACATTGTTCTTAATCTCAAGATTGAATTTTGTAGTGCTGTTTTTATTAAAATTCATTCTTACAACCTGAGCAATGTTATCAATTGTTTTCCTCATTCTCATAGGTATATAAGTACATTTGCTTTCATCAGTTTGAAAATTGTTTTGTGAGACTGATAGATTGCTCATTTTTGAATGACAGCCAGAAAAATGAAAAAAAATTTAACAGTTAGGTTTCTTCCATCCTCCTTAAATCATGTAGATTTAAGCCCCGTTCAGGTACTCTTTCAGTGAGCATCCGTTACGCTATCACATTTGTATCTTTTCCAGACCATTTCTGTGCCATTGGTAACTGAGGAGTGAAGCTTTGAAAAGAAAGCAAACCTGAACTTTACTTTTGCAATTTGGATGAAGCCTACTGCACTTTGTACAAGACCACCCTTTTTTACTTTGTAAAAGACCACCCTTTTCATCCCCAAACATGTCCTGAAACCAGCACCTAGTGTCTATCTCAGGCTCTCTTGTCCACTCAAAATCATGATAAAAACTTCCAGCTGCACACTTTGGTGTAAAGTTTTTTATATTTTTTTCTTTCAACTTCTCTTTTTTAAGCTTATGTGAAAACAAAAAGAAAACTAAGGAATAATAACCAATGTTTCTAGGGAAAGGTAGAGCATGAGGAAAATAAAAATTTGCTGGATATAGAAAATACAGTTGCATAAAATTTTCTTTTAAAAATTAGCTTACTGAAGTTTTTTTTTAATTTAAAAAAACCTGCATTTTGGAAATAAGTATTGGACAAACTCAGTGTCTACTGACTTGTCTTTCTTCTTCTGGTGGACTAGGAGCTATAACAAAAATCCTGAGCTTCAAAGTTCTAGGCTCGGCTTCTTCCATAGTCAGCATCTCTGAATTTTGAAGTTCTCCACCTTCTTATCTGATTACCTTTCCACGTTCCTCTATTGAGGAGACTCATTGCTACTTCAGCTCATTGTCAGAGATTAAGTATTATCTCAATAGTGTCCTTTCTTCCTGTACCTTCACTTACACTCTCTATTTGGCAAACTAATACAACTTTTTCTCTACTCTTCCTATCTCTATGGTAACAAAAGTGGTAAGGAGAAAGAACTTCTTAGGGAGTGTTAGGAATAGCGGAGAAAATAGGCAGGTGAAAGTAAGAGTCTAGTATAGAAAATTAGTAACTTTAAAGAATCAGTGATAAATGAAGGTGAAAACACATAAGCCAGTCAATTTGGGTTGGTAATTTATTTTCTGGTTTCTTGAAGTGGTGAGGGAAAAATCAAACTTTATCTTTTAGTGACAGATCAAACAGAAATGTATCATTACCAACTATCAGTATGTGTGTATGAAAAACATATCAGGGCAGTGGAAGACGGCAAACTAAAAGGAGTGAAGAAGATTATTCATACTATATAGGCAATTTTGGAAGTCTTAGTTGGTGTGCATCACTCCTATCTCTCTGCATTGACAGCCCAGGGAACATAAACTACTTATTTTAGTTCTTGATTTGTCCCTAAATAAGACGTGTAGAAAGGGTTATGAAAATATTTGTTGTAGTGTTACGAAGCTTGTTAATCTGCATAGTGATAGACACAATTTCGTACAAGATGATGAAGATTAGACATTGGATGCTAACGTATGTAGCTGATCATATTACATATCACTTCGTAGTTTTCGGTAGTTCTTTAGAAGTGATGACCAAGTGTGTTTTTCAGTTGCAGAAGCTGAGATAAAAAGTATGTACAGAAGCCCTGCATGATTCTCACAGGTGAGAAAAGCAGCATTCACACACAGGAATCAAACAGCTCATAACCCACTCTTTAAGTGGTTTTAAGTGACTCAGTTTCTGAGACGTATCCCCCCTCCTCGCCCCTGCCCTTTATTTTTTTTTTAAGTCTACAGTTTGGCAGAACCTAGCTACGATACTGCCACAGTCTGTATGTATATTTGGGATGGAGTCTGCAAGAAACCTTAGATCTGTACAAAGAGGTTGTGCAAAGAAGCAGAGACAGAAGATGAAAGAGGGAAAGAGGAGAAAAGATAGGCACTCTGATCAGGAGGTTGCTGACAGAGAAATGAGACAGGTTAGAGGTGCAAACCTGAGGACTTATGAAGTTTTTAATAAATGAGGAGAAAGAAATAAGGTGCTAAAACTTCCCTATTGAGTCACTTAAAGAAATGGTTTATTAAGAAGAAAATAATAAGGAAGGGTTTTAGAAACATATCCATGTATCTGGTTTTTTGTTCTGTTTGTTTTTTTTCCCAGATACTTCCACAGCATTTTTGAAATTTAAATGATGGGTATGTCCTTCCAAAACTTAGTTGCAACTCTCTATGTCATTATTTGGTCAAAATTTCCATTGACATCAGTGTTTGCCACAGTAAATACTACAAAAACTATGATCATCCTTTAGGATTTATTTCAGTAGTAATGAATCCAGAGGGAATCAGGAGGAAAAAAGAAAACCCCAAATTTTGAGGAGATTAAATAACCAGTATGTTTCTGTCTTTTAAATTCTGGACCTTTCGTGTAAGTCATTGCGCAAGTGACCCTTGCTGTGCATAGCACACAGAGAAGAGTTGCAGTTTAGTCATTGGCATGTGTTAGTAAGGACTTGTGTAAGCAGGGATTGCTGAGTGAAATTAATGCGTTGCATTACTTATGTTCAAGTCTGGCTTATAAAAAAATGTTTGTGGGGTTTTTAGCAGTGCAAGAATGGTTTTCTTGCAGTATTTCAGGTTACCTTCTGCACTTCGCTTGGTTAGTGAATGGAAAGCAATTTACAGGAAGCAACAGGCATTGGAAAGATGAAAAGAAGACAACAAAATGTCTTCTACTGTATATTGTTATTAAGATTCCCCTCTTCACTATGTCTCCATCTCAATATAGATGTTACTGGGGGCAAAGAATTGGGAGTGGGGCTCTGGAGTACCAGCTGGAGTGTATAAATGGGGGCTAGTATAGATGCAACAATGCTTGGTAAGTTCCTAAAAATTATGTTGACAGCTGTTGAGCTCATCCATACTCAGTGTGTTTTTTGAAGAGAAGCCAAGGAATTTTTAATCAAGGAAGATTACTGAGCAGATTACTGTGTGCTGAATATTTAAAAATAGACTTACTTTTATTAGTAAAAATGCTTTGTTTAAGCCTGAAGTGTTACATTTTTCACTGAAAATGCAAAAGCTGTTTTGATTTAAACCAGTATTAAATTATCATGAATGAGATGGAAAGAGATAATGAGATGGAAAGAAGATAATATTTATTCTGTTTAATTGGAATGTTCTATAGGAATGGCAGCATGAGTAATGTAAGTGCGTTTTAACTTTAAACTTTAATGGATCTCAGACAGTGGCATTTTGAGGGAGAGAGGGTTTTCAGTGACCTGTTAGATTGGAAAATGTCTGATTTAAAGAAAATTCTCTATGGAATGTTTTTGTGTGAAGTTATTTTGGTAATCTGCTCTCATAGGACCAATTGCTAGTCTTTTCCCACCCTAATGAAACTAGGTCACTAGTTTTTGGCACTCATCCAAGTTGTGAGATTTATTTGGTGTTCAAGCACACTGTCTAGAAATAGTGATGCAATGTCAGCAAGGCCACTTTTCATTTCATGAACATAATTTCCAGTGCCCTGGAATTAATTTATTCACTGACCTGTTAATAACTGCAATCTGTCACTGGCTTACAGAGGCAGAGGAAGTGTCTGGAAATAGTCATGGTCACCCTATCAGGTGATTAGTTACAGGATTTCTGTTCAATGTAACATTTTTTGGTTTTTGTCATGTAGAAGAGTCTGACTTAGTGAAAACAAACCAGCAACTTAATTCAAAGGAAAATACTTGTAATTAGTAAATATTGGAGAGAAATAACTGATTTGAAGTGGTTGTTTTACACCACATTATACTGTAATATATCTGAGAAACGTTCTGGTTACCTTTAAAAAAGTATAGGAATTCAGCATGTGTAGGTGATACATGATTATTTGAAAAAGCATGTTACATTATTACTGTTGTACTTGTGAAATAAAAGGAAAACTAGTAATTCAAATTTACTGGTGTCCCAGGTTTATTCTCACATACCCCTACCTCCCCACCCCCAATGGTTTTGTTAAAATCAGGATTGTCTTTTGCCACAGGCACTGCAGGCAGACGCTCGGGGCAGTAGATTGGTCTGCATAGCAAAATAGCTGTTAGCCCTTTTCTACTTTGCATGTGCCAGAGCCCTGGAGAGTCAAGCTTGCTGCTGCCATTGAAGGAGAAGGGTTCAGGGGTCAGAAAACAGTTCTTACTGCACAGTGTCACAGCTGGCTGTTCCTAGCAATGCTGCAGCTATTTTCAATGTTTCTGCTGTAAAGCAGCAGCAAACCTAGTTCTAAAGGGATCCCTCCCCTGTTCTGCATCCTGCCTCTGAGCCTTTTACCTTACTTTAGATCTGAATATTTCTTCTTTTCCTCATTTACCATTCCCCATGGTACAAGCTGCACAGCATCCTGTCTCTTAATCCACTGTCTATAAAAATTAAATTTTGCCTATAGCAGTAAGCTGTCTCTGATTAAAGTATCAGACACCATCACTGCATGTAGTAAACCCTAGTCTTGGGTAGATATGGGAAGAGGCTTTTCTAGACTTGTGCAAAACTGATCTTTGGGCACACATTAAAGCTTAATAATGAGAAAGAGGTTTTGTGGGTTGGTGGTTTTGGGTTTTTGGGGGGTCTTAATACAGTTGAGGAGTTTCTGAGTTAGTACTTCATGTGATAATAGAGATATTAAAATTTGAGGTGGAACTTTCAGCAGAGCTCAGTGCTGATCTACTGTTGCTGCCATTGCCATAATGAAAATAATTGCCACATTTTTTAGTCTCAGGTTTCATGATCAGTAGTGTTTTTCTTGAAGCTTTAGTTTCAGAAGACAACTTATGGCCTGGTCTTCCATGGCTGAGCAATGGTAGTTGAAAACATGTCCCTTCTTCATAATGGTTTGAATAGTGTAAGTGAATGGCTACATTTATTTCCAATCTCATTTTCTGGGAGTCTTGCTTTATTGTTTTACAGTATTTGAGGGTGGAAAAACACTAGAAAATATCTTTTTAGTGGTAACTTATAGGTTGAAACTGAGTAGTTTTGAAAATTCCAGCTTTATACAGTGTATCTGAACCTGTTAGAGGGGTCAAACACTATTTTGGGGTGAAGTTGTGATGTACATAGAAATATCATCCTATACCTCTTTAGTACTAGAACAGAATTTATAAAAATTCAATTCTAAGGCTTGTTGGGTTTTTGGTTTAAAATATAATAGGAAGATGCATTTTTTTTTAATTAAAAATAGACAAAATAGGACAGAAAATAGCAGCTTTCTCACTGACTCTTGCAAAAAACAGTATTTTCTAATGGAGACTTATATAAAAGGTAGTAGCTACTGCATACTCTTCTGTTTAGTGATATTTATCTTACTGGACTGCTAGTTGTATGATTCCACTGTATGGAACATGAAAAGCTCTGGCTGCTTTGTATAATATCCAGTCTTTCAGAGTATGGAATGCTAGCAAATTTTGATGACTTGGCCCATTGCATCTTTTGATGTCTCCTTTGTTTTCGAATTCTTTCAAGTGACACAGTAAATTAAGCTGTTCTCTGTTCACTACATCTGCTGACTGTCCCCCAAAGTCTTTGTAATAAAACAGAGAATAAAAACAAAGTAAATTCCTGGTGAGTCATTTTCTAATATGTGATAAAACAGAAAACCAAAACTGGGGATGAACAATGTAGAACAATATTCTGATCTAGCAAATTACATAGAAGCAGAACATGCATGCTTGGTTTTCCTGCCAGGCAAACCAAATGAAAATGATTTGGATACATCTTACAGTGTTTCAGACACTTGAGTGGTTTTCTTTAAAACATACTATTGAAGTCTTTTTAGTTGTATTCATTTCTAAATTACTTATGAGGAAATCCCATTAATATTTTATAGTGTTCTTATGCTATCTTATTAGTAGTACATAGTGTGAACATGATTCAGATGGTTGTTTCTTGAGGTTTTTTTGGTCCCATTTTTATGTTTCAGGAAGAAATAAAGAAATGTGTTAATGTTTGGTGGCTTTCTAAACTCACAGTTGTTTTGGGACATTGAAAATGACATGTTTGGAAAATCCCTCAGCCTGAATCACTAGTTTACCTATACTGTAGGAAGCCTAAAAGAGAGCAGTTTAATCTTCTAAATATTCATGTGAATGTTCTTGAAAACTTCAGTGTTCTAGGGGTTCACTGTTTTTTGTCATTACTGTGGCAGGTTTTTTCATTTAGCTGAGCTTAACATCTGCTTTTTCAACTGTTTCAAATTAATTTCTGTGACACTTTTGCCAAAGGTTTGCACTTGCCAAGAATATAAGCTAAGTGCAGTTTTCCTCTTCTGTCATTAAGTCACTTTTTTTCACTGTTTTTACTGGGGAAATTTCTTCAGAAAATACCTTTCTTGGCTCTCTGTTTTCTTGTAAAAGGTCAGCAGGTGATACTTCTCCCAGCAGAGCAGGAAAAAAAGTAGGTCTTGCAGAAAGTAGATGAATGATAACCAATTAAAAATCTTGAAAATATTCATAGCTTTGAACATTTTATGTGTGGAGTTTCACTGTACACTGTAGGACTTTTTAAGTCTTGCCTCCAAAATCATCAAGCCATTCTCAGGTGCCTTAATCTTAAATACAGCTAAAATTTCAGTGAATTCACGTGTCTGCTAAACAGAAGGAAAAATTAAAACATCTGCCAAGTCACTTCTTCTACCATGTATGAATATGTGAGGTGCTAGGTGGATATTAGCTGAGTTAGATGAAAAATTTTTGTGGTAAATTCATCTTACGGTACAGACTTCCCCACCATTTTTTCTTGTAGTGGAAGCCTCAGTGTAGCAATAAACGTGGGAAAAGTTGTTGTCCTCTTAGGAAAGATCAGTGAAATAAAAGATACTTTAATTGGAAAGCTGATATTTTCTGTATATTTTCTACTACCCTCTTTCTGGAAGAGTCTTAGAATGCTACCACACCTGGATTCAAACATAGGCAAGCTTAAATTCCTGCTTCTCTCTGTGTACCCTGTGGACTGGTAGGACAATTCCGAATTCAGACATCCAGGTGCTAGGTATTCATCTTAATTGTCAAAACAGAGGCACACAGTAGCACAAGGACACAGGTGTTTCTGAGCTGTCATATCCTGAAGCAGGAGCCAACTTTTCTCCTCAGACAGTTCCTAGAAGGCTGTTCTTGCAAGCAGAAGATGGCATGTGGGATTCAGTTCCCTAAACGTGGTGTCCTGTGCCCTGGAGTGCATGGCTGGGGCTCTGCTTACTTCTGTGTTCTCTCTTTCAGTGCAGGAATTGTAGATACACTGTGATGTCCAAAATGCTTTTGATACCTAAGTGTAGTAAGTTGAATCCCATGCATAATGTCAGTGTTATGAGGCTTCAAGCTCAGAAGGTTGTAAGGGCAATTTTTTGTAGAGTACAGAACATAACAATATGGTACAAGTTGCTGGTTTTACGTTCTTTCAGATGGATCTGTCTGGTTTTTTGTTTGGGGTTTTTTTTTGTTTTGAACCAGAACTTTTTTTTTTTTTTTTACTTACAAGGGACAGACAATTTGCAATTATATGCATGTAATCTGTGCTGGTAACAGACTCGTGCAGATGTAACAACTGTGAACAAGCATAGCAAATGATTATGTGGCCATATGTGTAGGCAATACCAAAACTTCACAGACTGTCCTAACAATATGAAACACTGTAATGCTACTGGAATGTACAGAGGTACAGTATAGCTCTGTACATTGCCATCATAAATATGGCAAAGAACATCTGAGAGAAAAAAGTGCGCTTCAGAAATAAAATTTAGTAAGTGTTAAGTTGTATGAGCTTTGCCAGTAATTTCCATTGAATTTTCATATATAAAAGCTCACATCAAAGATTAGAACAACTCTTTTATAAGTCGTAAGTCATAAAATCAGAATAAATGTTCATATTTTTATTCTTTTTTTTTGAGTATAAAATTTGCTTTCCAGTTCAGTCTTCATTTTACAAAAATTTTTCTAAAAAAAGTTAAAGGAAAAAATTTGGTATGGAATTGACTGCTGTCAGTATGGAAAAGAAATGTGATAATTTGAAGACCAAATGCTCTTTGCGATAATAATTCTGCCTGAAAAGTAGCTGGTAGCTATTGATCTTTTACTGAAATTCCTGAAGTTTGACACTAGATTCATGTACTAATTGCCACGAGTCTGACAATCAGCAAGGCAATATACAGCATGTATGTTAAATTTATTTACAACTGAGGGAATTAATAGACTGTTTTAACCCAGATATATTGGATTGTCAGTTCCTATGGGACTGGACCATAGTAGTGAAAGATTTCTCACTGCTTCTCCAAGATTTGCTATTAGAGACAGAAATGGAGTGACTGAATTTTGGTATTTTAGTTGTTCATAATGATATTATGCCTAGCCAGCTTTATAACTATTGCAGGTGATCAAAAGTCTTCGTGCTGAATGCTTAGAAGTGCCAGCTATCTTTCTGGATATCATCTCTTCAACAGAATCTTGAAGTGAGAAATAGAGAGGAAGAAAGTAACACTGGGAGTACAAAAATAATAGTACATGCAGCATAGGAAGCAACTGTTGTTGTCCTTGCTCATTCTTCATATGGATAAAAGTAAGCCCCTATGGCTTAGAAGCACTTAGTATAGTCTTGAGAGTGTCGAGGGTCTAAATAGTGGAAAAGGCTCATACATTGTCTGTTTTGAACTCATCATGCTTCTCCATTTCAAAATGACTTAAAACCCAAGTAAATTATTTCCATGTTCTGTAAAAAATGTGTCCTAAATTAGAGTATGGGGTGTAACATATTGTAACTACAGATTTTCTGATTCTCTTCAATTCCCTGCAATATGTAATGTCTCTAGGCAAGACTGTTTTCTTTTGTTCCTGGTGAGATCACTCTACTCTTTGGCCTTTACTGTAAATTTATCTTTACTATAACTTTCTTATTGGAAACCTAAATTCAGTTTGGTATGCTTCAATGTCTGCAAAGACAACATTTATATGCTTTTCTGCTCCTAGAGAAGAGATGGTTATAGATAACGCAACCAATGATAGTCACAACAATTCTCTATTGTTTCCTTTCAACAAGACCCCCCCCCCCCCCCAAAAAAAACCAAACCAAACCCAAAAAAAACCCCAACAACCAACCCCAAAATATCTTCCCCCAGGAAAATATGTATTTGTTTAAAAGCAAGAAGAAAGAAAGAAAAATCAGTAAAAGCTATGTTTTGTGGTTGAAGAGACATTTGTCTTTCTGGTGGGCAGAATAAAATAATTGTTAGACTTTGATCTGTTTCGGGTTTGTCAGGTGACATACATTTTAGGAGGTTTGTGTGGATGTCCATTTGTTCATCCTGTCATCCAGGAGCCAGCTACTGCATAAGAAAAATTTGGTCTTCAGAATTCCTTGATCTGGACATGGTCCTGAACAACCTTTACTATGTGACCTTCTTGAGCAGGGATGTTGGACAAGGTGACCTCCAGAGGTCCCTTCCGACTTCAGTCATTCAGTGATTCTGTGATTTTGGCAGTTGGATGAAGTATCAAAATACAGTGAAAACCATGTTGGTTTTTTTTTTACTTCGCAGAATCAGGGTAAAGTGAGCTTGTATGTTGTAAGCACAAGTACTAGCACAACATAAAGAAACATGTTAAATGTGTATGTGAGTCTGAATCTGGTTTGGTTTTTTTTTCCTTGCCCCCTGCATAGAAAAAGGTAGTAGTACTTTCAACGTAGACCAACAAAATGACAGCTGGTGAAGTGTGATGGGTCAGTGGAAAAATTGTTGACTTTCCTGAAAACACTGCTTGTAGAACAAATTATTATCACAGTCTCATGCTATTTTTCTAAATTGTTATTTTTTTCATTCTCTTGTTTCCTGATGTTGTAGGACTTCAGATTATCACCTTTGACAAAACCTCTACTTCACAAGTTTCATTACATGTGTGGGTTGTAGTTTAGTCTTTTAAAGAAAGGTGGCTTAGTCTTTTAAACAAGGGTGTTTTATGATTTCTACCTTCCTACTTTGTGTGATGTGAATAGTAAACTCACTCTCATACTCTTTTATTGATGGTAATAGGCTTGGTTCAGAACTTTAGTTGTACTCGTGCTTAACCAAGTGTGTAAGATAAGTGTGCAGTTACTGAATTGGTGCCAAAGGGAGTTTGCCTTAAGCTGTCACATTGGGAAGCCAACACGACTAACAAAGTAAAGTGGCGTTATCCTTACAAATAAGTGTAGAATAATAGTGAAATCATAGTACTGCTGTGGTTAAGGTTGCGATGAATTTGTCTGTTCCGTTGCAGACTTTTTCCATGCTCTAAAAGCAAAATGTGTTCTGAGATTATCTTAAAAGTGGCTGTTTCTTGTTGAAAATGACATTATCGTGAACAGTCACATTTAGGGAGTGAGAGATTTGCAAAGTACAGTGATTCTTGGCCCAGAGGGTGGCAGGACAGAAGATATAAAAGGAACAGGGAGATGCCCTAGTACCATATCCAGTTCTGATTTGGCAGTGTGTGAGTATATACATTTGAGGATTAAATTGTTCGAGTAGTTAATTTCAAAGTGTATTGCTGAACTGTAGAGGGACTTAGGTAATGCGAAGAAGCATTCTGAGATTGGTCGTGTATTTCTAGATTCATAGCCTTTGTATGTGGCTGAGGAAGTGTTTATCTGAGCTGAGCATTAGTATACTCTAGCATATAGACGTCAGTGACTGGGTTGCATTGGGGTGTTTATTCCAGGTTTTGCTGGGTCATGTTGGGTTGCTTGTTCTAGGTTTCGTTCCTAAATAGGACCCAAGACTGAGTAGGAATCTTGCTTTCAGCAGTCTTATGCATATGGCTAGTGACTCTACAGATGCAAAGAATATATGGAACGACCTTAACTGAAAGGTTATATTTTAAAAATAATATGGAGAGAATTGCTTTGTTTGGAGATTTAGGAAAAAAATTAGAGGCTTTTTTGGTTTTATTTGTTTATTCTTGTAGAGGGTGTAGTTTACTTGATGCACAGTTTTCATCATTCTCTGAAGCAGCTGTTGACAGATGTAAAGTTCTGCATTGGCTGAACAATTATAACTGAAGTCCATCCAGAATGCCTAAGTAAACAGATATGAAAAAAACCCCCTAGTGCAAGTGTCAAATTTTCTTTGCTTAAATGAATTATGTTCTCTTATTTATATGCATATAGTCTAATTCTGTCAGGGACAGTGTTGCTGTTAGGGATTTACATAAACACATCAATAAACACTTAGTTAGGGGAAGTGCATTTGCGAAATCATAGCTCCATCATTTCTGTGTTTGGTTATGTGGGTTTTTCTCACAGAGAGAAATGAATGCTTGTTATTATAATAAGCTTTTCTAGTATTCCTATAGCATCTGTATCAGATTACAGGTTTCTGAAATGGTAAATGTAGATAATATTTTACAGGGAATCTTTAGTGCACTGCTCAATAGATTGTAAAGTTTGACACTAATGATATATTTTTAGTAGATTAGAGAATCATCAAGTACAGACCAAGTGTAAAGTTTGGTTGGCTGACTCTACATGACCAAACATGACTTTTGACTTTTATTGAAAGAGAGGTCTGGCAGTTTCCTCTGCTGTATACATGGTCTTTACTGTCCCTTTCATCTGCAAAATAGCAATGCCCACTAAAATTGCAGTCATTTCTGGGGAAAAGTTGAAATTATATTGATTTTGCTTCTGGTATTTTCCTGATATTTAGAGATTTAAGTAGGCAAACATAGTATCTTTGAAGGATTTCAGCTGTGAGAAGTCAGCTTTAGCAAAGTATAGTGATGTAGTTATTTTTTAAAATAATTACAGTTTATGAAAACTGAGTTGTACTGTTAAAGAATTTGAAAATTCATTTTGCATTAAGGGTGTTATTGATTTATTTTCAATCTTCAGATATGTGTGAAGTATAGTATAAGTAGGGATATTTTTGCCTATTTTGCAAATATAAGATAACTCCAGACTAATCTGCACTACTGCAGAAGTGGTATATTGGGACATAAACTATCTGCAGTGTAGCTCATTGATTTTTGAGTGTCTGATTAAAGTAAATCACATTAGTCACTGGGGTGGCAATGTAGAAATATGGAAGCGGTGTAATAGTAGTAATCATTTCCATAATGAAAAAGTCAGCTTTAAGAATGTGTGTAGGAGGAAAATGTTTTCCAAGAACTAACTACATTTGAATACCATTTCATCTAAATAGAACACACCTCCGTATGACTGATATTTTCATTTTTAGTAATCATTGACATTCTTTGTCAGAAGTTGCTTGTGATTCTGTCTTTTGCACATTGGCCTGCTAAGTTTTATTTCTGTACACAAAAAATTAAAACCAATATGCCTTATTCTGCTTTTCATTATGTCCTATGATGAGTGAAATATTTTCAGGACTTGCTTTCATGGTCAGTCTGGCAGCTATCTCTATGTTGTCTTTCATTGTGATTTACTAAGCTCTTTTAATGCTGAAAAGGGCTGGTTTGCATGTTTCTTTGCCTCTCAATCAAGTATGTGGCTGACTTAATAACTAAGTCAAAAATCACTTAAAATTTACTACTTTTAAACACAAATCAGAATTAAGCAAGGTACTCATTTCTACAAAATAATTTTCTTAAGATGTTAGGAAGATTTTTTTTTTTTTAATGACTGATTTATTGTATTAAAGACTCAGAATAATTTGGAAAAGATAGAAACCTCTCTACTTGAGTAAGTCAATCTTTTACACCGTGTGGTTAAGGAAAATCCAGATTGATTCAATAATGTATCACACTCTCCTCTGTATCTTTTGTGGGGAAACCAGATGTTGAATATGAAACTAGGTGGAATCTGGCTTGATACAGTCGGTAAACTTAATGTAGTGTTGTTGCAAAGGCTATTTCATAATGTTCTGCCATCATACCCATAGTTTTAACAGTATAGAAGCAGAAAGTAACCAATGAATTAATACATCAGTTTGAAAATTCTACATCTTGGGGAAGATGCAGAAGCTTGTTGGAAGCCCTCTGCTTATTTAATTATTCTAGCTCAAGTTCATGTTTACAATATTAAAAAGTAGATAAGAGAAGTGTACTTTTAGTCTTCTACTTTCAGTCTTCTTAGAAAGCAGACATCTTAAGCTTGTCAACAGGACTTTGCAGATAAGAAAATCAAAGATAAATATCCTTAATATAAAGTCCATATTGTTCATCTGTGCTTGGTATCACTGAAATTTTGATTGCTTAAACTTGCCCTGTGATGGTAGGCAAATATGAATGATTCCAAATAACTAGAATGGAACTTCATGCCACTAAGGGCTCTACCATTTACCTGGAACTGAGTTTTTAATGAACTATGTAAGCTAGGTTAAATTTGTTGAAGCTGATACCATAGTTGTTGTTGTGAGTATTTTCATTAATCCAACCATATTTAGACTTATGAGATAACTTAGTAAAGAAAACACATATTATCGTGAATCTAAATAATTTTAATACTGGTTTGATACTTAATGTCCACTGTAACTTCAACCGTTACCTAACTTAAGGTCATGCCCTAAGATGCATGGCTCTTTCTACAGACTGTTACTTACTGTACTTGCTCTTTTGAATTACTTTAAGTAGAGATGATGAACAGTAGTTCAGCGAATACTTAGTGAAAGCATAGGAGAGAGAATTAATTGAACTGTATAAAGGTATTTTGTGCAGAAAAGAAAATGTAATATATTGTGATTTAGTTAGAGATATTAGTCACTTTGAAGGACAAGATAACTGGAATATGTTGCAAAATCTTGGATATTTTTCTTTGATATGTAAAAGTTTAAATTTATAGTGCCTCTGGATGAAATTAGGTCTTGCAACTCCCTTGGACATTCTGCAACAGCTTACCTAATATTCTAAGTGTAAAAAAAGGATGGAGTTGAAGGGATTGGTACTATATCCAAAACATTTGTTTTAATTGTAAATGTAAGAATTAACACTTTAGAATAACTTTTACTTTCAGCTTATGCAGAGTGTTGTATACATGCGCATGCATGCATACACTCATGTTTTTAGGTGAATGGTAATTCACTAGGTGCTTTAAGCGTGATCTTGTTTTTCTATTTTTTTTTTATTTGTGTTTTCCAGGATGAATTTAACATAATTCCAACTTGAATTTTTTGTTCTAGAAACAGTTTGTGAAACTGTGTTTTGAAAAGTCTAAAAGGGGATGACACAAAAATTCTTATTAAGTGTTTTTGAAAACAGTAAGTTACATGAAGTATCTGGTTGCTAAGAAAGAAAGTAGAATTTAGTGAAGAAAGATCTGTAGCCACCAGAACCAGCTTCTGTTTGACAAGAAGTTGAAATAATTTTTTTTTTTTTCAATTCTTGACAATTAAACATTCTAATAGATTAGCAAAGTGTCTATGTTTGACTAGTGCTGAGTGATATTTGTATTTCTTTAAATGTTTACCTGTTAAAATTTCAAAACAAAAATAGATGCAAAAGTGTTACTGATGTTTGTTAAACATCCTTTGTTATCTTTTTTCCTTTTCCTTTTTTTTAGGACTACCAATTACAGTAAAAGTTTTTGCTCTCATTGCATACAGGATGTTAGTAGTGGTATTTGCCATTAGTATGGCATGCAGGTTGTTAGTTTTGATTTGAGATGTAATGTTCATGCTGCTGATCACTACTCTAAGCCGGTGATGTTACTGTTTCACACTAAGTTCACGACTGACAAGTTCTATTCAATGTTTGAGGATATGAGGGAGAAGCAGTTGACTGGTCTCAATAGGTAGCACTACAGTTAGCTCACAACAGTTATCATATTGAAAAGATAAAATATGAATTCTTGAAGAGCATCAGTGAAGAAGCTCAAAGGGTTTTGTAGTCATCTCAGAATCGACAGAAAGTGTTTTCTCACATTCCAGAAGATCTAACAGGTGAAACCCTCTTTATTGAAATGGAGGAGCTGAAAAATTAATGTAAAGCTTCTGAAAAATGAAACATTGTCAGTGTCCTGGTCATCAGTGGAACATAGCCAATGTGATTGTGTAGCTCAAATAGCTCTTCAAGCCCAGTTTCTTTTTATCTTCATGTTCAAAAAAAGGCAAAGGTCTTTTTGTAACTCTGGCAGAATGAGAGGTGAAAACACAGACAGTAGTTGGTCAAGAGAAACGTCTTATATGATAGTGAGATGGTCTTCAGCATTGTATGTGCTAAAGCAGTATGAAGATGTGATTAAATATCATGCTGGGATATCCTTCCAGGTACATTTAATCTTGCATATATAGGCTTATTAGCCCAGAAATGAAGAGCTGTAGGGAAGATCAGGAAAAAACCCACCATGGGCATGGATTGTGTTGGCTTGTTTGCAGTTGTTAAGCGTTAGAAAATTGAGAAGGATTAACTGCTACTATAACATAAAAAATTAAGAATTAGTATAAATCAGAGATAAAATATATATTAAAATATATTAAATATTGCAATTAGTTTTGCACTCACTTATACACAACATTACTCAACCATAGCAGGAGTTTTGTCTGCAGAAAAGGCCAGACTATATTATCAGAAGCCATGTGCACACAAATATGAAGAGATGATATGAGAGGAATCTTTCTTCTTTTAAGTTTGGTGTTTACATGCAGGATCCAGCCATTCCAGCAGTCTTCCATCCACTGTGGGTGTTACACAAAACAATGAGCAATTTTTAGGTTGTAATGGGTGATGAGTTAATTTTGAATGTCTGATACTCCTTAGGATGACTAGAAGCTTTTTATGAAAGCTGGAGTAGGGTAGAAATAGCCAAATTGGTTTTGGTTTGCGCCATGAAAAGTGGAATTTAAACAGAAATACAGAAGTAAAATGCACTGTGGCTGGAAAACAGATGAATTAATAAATAAACTGTGAAATGAAAATGTATCATACAAATATAATTTATCAAAATAGCACATCTTTTAGGAAACTACTTCAGCACTTTAGTGGACAAATAGGTGGTCATTTGAGGACTTCAATTTAGATTTCTACTAAATACCTTTTGTGTTACAGCACTTTTTCTTTGACCCTAACATGCCTCTGTATGTCAAGCCTTCTGGCCAATTAAGGATTTGTATCATACTTTAATCCTTCTTTTATGGAGGAGTTCATGTGGAATAGTTTCTCAGACGTTTAGAAAATGTCTATTATATGAATCACATTGTCTCAGTGGAATAAAAACTGGTTGAACTATGGTCCACATCAGCCTCTAGTTTTATAGTCATATGAATCAGTGCTTGAGTATTATATTATTCATACCATGAAGCTAGTGCAGTAGAATTAGTCTGTTATGTTACATGTTGGAAAAAAATTATGTATTTGTACCTGGACAATTAGTTTGCAGTGATGTAATGGAAGGCCGCCTCTAAATTTGCCATTTACTTTAAAGTTCATTAACTCACTCCGATTTTGAATGTGATTTTCAGAAAAACCCCAGAACACCCCAAACCCAAATCATTTGTATGTCCTACTTTGTGATATTTAAGTGATTTAAAGGAATTTTCCCATTGTTTTTACAGTTAAAAAAAAGACAGGCTTTCTTCTGATAACTGCAAAGCTAACATACTAAGAATAGAACTAAGTAATTGAGAGGATTTGCGAGAATCGGTAATAACAAAAAGGTGCTTTTAAAAATATTTGGTATCATTCATTTGTATTGTTGTAGTGCATAAATACTCTGGTTATGGTCGAGAAGCCTGTTGTTTAAGGCAAGGTGCAAATAGGAGGAAAGTGATTGTCCCTGATGGAAAACACACTACAAAGTAAGTGTAAGTATAAATGTAGAAAAGATGCAATGTATGGTTTCAAAATATAAGGAAACCATGAGACCACATTATATGGTGTGACGGGTAATGCTTTTAGTATACTTGTGATGTAGTCTCTTCAGTTTTCATTAGGCGTCAGAGTAAAGGAAAATTTAAGGCTGGATTTGAAGAGGATAGTGAATGTCTCCAAAAGACTGCTTTACGGCATGAGGTGTATCAGGGAAGAAGGCACAAAAGGGTGCTTATTTCACAACATGAGAAGTGAATGGTGGAGGCTGGCATTACTGCTATAGTTCAAAGACCAGATTCAATCTTTCAGTACTGCATGAGACTTCATGGATAGAATTACGCTGATATTTTTACTCAATAAAAGCAGAGTCCAGCCCACAGAAGATGGCAGAGAGAGACATGGCAGGATCAGAAACACAGAGTAGAGACACTGTCTTTGATGTTTAGAAAATGAAGTCTTTTCTGAAGTTTCATCCTTATACTCTGATCAACAAAGGCGTGAAGGCTAATCATATGCATCATAATCTACACCCGTTGTATCTTTCAGCACGACTAACAAAGACTGCCATTGGCATTCCCAACATATTCTAGGTGGAGAAAAAAATAACATTTCTTCAATACTCTCACACCTTGTTTCTGACCTTTATGACAAACATTATTTGATTTGAAGAATAGTTTTTTGATGCTGCAAATGAAGCTGAGTGGGGATACACTATGGAAATAAGGTTCTGAACTGGCAAAGGAATGTAGGAAGCTTGTAGAGGAAATAAGAGTACATTTGTTTGAGTACATGCAGCTTGAATTGTGGATCTCTCATGTATAGTTTCCACTGGTTGAGATGATTGTACAAACCATTTATAGCCTCCTTGTTTTTCTCTCTGATCCCTTAATGATTCCCTTAAACCACAGATGGAGGTGTTATTAGAACTCTTTTGCTCCTGACACAGTCTTAGGTTCACAATTTTATAGGCTGGTCTTGTTTTCTCCATAAAGAAACAGGAAAAAAATTTTACAACAAACAGTATAAAAAATATATTGTTATTGAATCTGAAATAGGCTAAACTTTTGTGAGTTCGTTAATTATTTCATCTCCCAATGTTCAGTCTAAAAATCCTCGACAGTTGATTGCACCACAGATAAGTTTAAGAATTAGTTGAAGTCTGTAAGCTCAAATTTAAATTTTAAAGTATAAGGGTGAATAGAGGCTATAGTTTTCCACATATGATTCTCCAGCTTACAGGTGGGGCTTATTTGAGCACATGAGGCATTAGAACCAAAGAGCTTGTATTGCCTACCCCAAAAGTCTGGCTAGCCCTGTGTCTTGTCTCCCCCAGGGCAAATATGTATAAATGATACCTCTCTTTATTACTTTCCCAGTCTCTGTTTTTTTGATTAGGGATTTTCTGAGCTGGATGTAGTTTATATATTTTTAATAACTCTTGGTGAATTCTCCTTCCATGAATTTGTCTGATCTTTCCTCCACTTAAGCTCCTGCTTTGTTAAAAGCTTTTTTCAGTACTTGTACCACTGAGCTGACTTTGCACAGAGGGATCTGTAGATTCCAATGTAACAGTGACCTGATAGTTAAGTGATGTTTGCATGATCTAAGTACCATTTTTTTTAAAATGACAATTACATCATTACCAGTGTCTGCAACTGTGGATTCTCTGAGCAGTAAGGGAAGTGGAAGTGCTGACAGAATTCATGCATTTTCTTGATTTTCTGCTCCCTTAGCCCTCACTCCTTACCTCACTCACACTAGCTAATTCGAGTCTCTGTGTTACCTGACAAAGAACAGTTGCTTCGTTGAACACAAGTTCTGGTAACCTAGCCATGATGCACTTTTTTCCTGATGTGGTCAGTTAAACAATTTAAATAGTTATTTGGAAGGGTGTCAGCACATTACAAGCAGCTGTGCTGAGAGAAGAGATTACTGCTTACTGTCCTACCCTCAGCTGCCTGTCTTGACCTCCTGCCAGAAGTCATCACGCATTTAGATCTGCTTGCAGAACAGCTTGTGCAGACTCTTACTATAGTCAAAATAAAAGGGCTAGCAAAGACTACAATTTAAGCTATCCAGGCTGATTTTGACTAAAGCAAACTCAGGGAATCTGACTCCAGGGATCAGTTGTAGAAGCAACCTCACTGGTGTTTAAAGAGAAGCAATAACCTCTTTTACTGGAACAGCTGGACCTGTCTGACTGACTAAAGCTGATATCATACAAGATGAACTTCACTTGTGTATTCTAGAATGATAAGAATAACATAGGTTGCACAGGCGATTTTGAGGTCGTATGCTCCCATCCCCTGCTGAAGTCAGATCAAGTTGCTCAGGGCCTTGTCCTGCCAAGTTTTTTATGTCTTCAAGGTTAATTATTCGTCAGCCTCTCTGACCAACCGATGCTGTGGTTTGACCACCCTCCTTGTGAAGATCGTTTCCTTCTATTTTATTAGAATTTCACTTGCTGCAACTTGAGCCTTTTGCTTCTGAGTCTTTTGCTGTGCATCTCCGAGGTGAGTTGGTCTCTGACTTTTCTATAACTACCCTTTAACTAATTGAGGATAACAAGGACACTGTGGTAGACTGTCAAAGCTTTCTAAATTTGTGGTAAATTACAGTCTTTGCTCTGCCCTCATCTATTGAGTCAACAATCTCACCGTCAGGTTGGTCAGGCACTGCCTCTCATGTGAATACAAATGACTTCCAGGAAGATTTGCACTGTAGTCTTCCCTAGACTTAGGTTAGGCTGGATGGCTTGTAGTTAGTTCCCTGGATCCTCTTTCTTGAAGAGGGGTATGATGTTTGCCTTTTTCTAGTCTTCGCATCAGGTACTTTACTTGATTGTTGTGATCTTCCAAAGAAGAGACCTGTATCACAGTGACATTAGCCAGCTTCCTTAGGGCCCTCAGATGCATCTCTCCTTGAGACTTGGCAATGTCCAGTTTGCTCATCTGGTCCCTGACCCTGTCATCATCTGCTGTGGGCAGTACTTCAGTGCCGCAGACACTAACATGAGGCTCAGGAACCCTGGTGGGCCTGAGAGCAAACCTTGACAATAAAGAACAAGGTAAAGAAGGCACTGAATAATATTTCAGGCTTTCTATGTCCTTTGTCATACGCTTTCTGTGTCATTTGTTGCTTGGTCTCATGCCTTATTCACCAGGGACCCACACACTTACTTTGGTCAATTTTTGGTGCTCACATACTTAAAGAAGCTCTTGTTCCCCTCCAACTCCAGCTCCTACTGCCATTTGTGCTCATGTGGGCGATATTTCTGTATTCCTCTTAAGTAGCCTGTCCCCACTTCCACCTTACATACACTTTCTAACATTCTGGGGTTTTTCTCATTTTCCTTCATATTTGCAGAGGGAATTTATGATGGGGATTTCTGCATGCCCAGTTTTTTTACTCGATGACTGCTGCCAGAATTTCATCTGCTTTCAGCTGGAGAAGTACCTGGCTTTAAGCAAATATTTCAATAGCCTGAAGGCTCTGCTCATGAGTAATTGAGTATGTTCCATAATTGCAGCTCCAGCTATCTCAAGCGGGAATGTGGTACTAGAAATATGTTTTACCTGTTATGTTATAAAATACTAGAGCTAAAGTGCAGTCCAAACCTTATAATAATTATCAATTTATATAGAGTAGTGTACAGTAGAACGAGATTAACCTTTTTCTGATTTTAGCGTAATTATGTCTGTTTAGTCTGTTCATAAAATGCACAAAGGCAGTTGTTAAGGCAAGTCTCATTGTTCAAACAGTGTTAAGTGGCATTCAAGTGTGTTTTTAAGCAGTTTCCTTCTCTTTTCTTTTTTGGGGATTTGAGACGTTCCATTAAAAATAGGTCACTCTGGATACCTGGTTTCTAGCTAAATTTTTTTTTGTATCAGTCATTCTGTGATGAGTAAATTTATTTTTAACAGCAATTCAGAGAATTATAAAGGTTGCCGTTAATATCCTTGTTATAGTGGTGTTATTAGCAAATGTATATTTAATTTTATTTCATTGAAAGAAATTTATAAAATGTTGCACTGTTCATGAAGAGTTATTTTATGGCAATAAAATGCAGAAAGCTTAATTACAGCAGTCTGTAGATGTAATGGATATGTGTTTAACACAGTTCAGGCCTCACTAACCAGTTTAATGGGCTGATCAAAATTCTCTCGTAATGTTATTGTGTTTGCAGCACTCATCACGTACAATAATTCTGTATTTTTTGTTTTGTATGGTGTATGAAAACGTACAGAGCTTTTTTTTTTTTGCCAGTGTCTTAAATTAGACAACTCTAGTGTTTTTTAAATGAGGACTTAAACTGCATCCAAAGCCATTTAATCATACGCTTCCTAAAAAGAACTCTTTTCCTAATACTGTCTTACGAGATGACTTGTCTGAAAAAGCAAATTGCTCTCCTGGTGTAAAGCAGTTTAGAAGGCACAGATATTAGCTTTCAGACAATCTTATACAATAGTTTACAGACATGTAGGATGTTCAGTGACAGTTTCAGGCTTTATGTGATGAAGTGAAATGAGTTTTAAACTCTGATGACTTCATGTTGAACAAAGTGAAATTTTAGCTTTGATCTTCAGGGATGGAACTTAAGATGTGTAAGAAGACTCAATTGTGGTTCAGAGTGTGATGGTTTTAATAACTTGTTGAATGTTGCTACATTTTGAGAAGTCTGTAGGAATAAGTGAAATAACTTTTGTGTTGTAGCTGCAGTTCAGGTAATTCGTGTTTTAATTACTTTCCTTACCTTTATAAGCAGCCCAAATTGACAAATACTGTATTTTTTATTAAAAGCAACTGCATTAATTTTTGAGGCTTTTAAAACATACATTCTTCTGTAATCTAGTTAAAGCATATGTGTGTTAGACGAATTATTGAAATCCCAATGATCTTTAGGTGGTAAAGGAACAAAACATAGTCATGGTGTAATTATTATAGCAAATTGCATTTGACATGTAACAAGAAAAAAAGAACAACCTCGGTATGCTGTTGTCATTCTGCAGCTTCTGGTTGAACCTAAAATGTAATTATTCATATGCCAGACAAAAGCTTCTCTTACTAGATTTTTTTTGAAGTACTGCAACAATCTCTTTTTGGCAAGTTAACCTTAGAGAAGGAATAACAGACTGGTGGCCAAAATTTTACTGTTCAGTTACCCTGTCAGTGACTTCTGAATTAGGAGGTAAATGAATGATAAAATACTGACATCTGCCTCTATGAAATTCCAATTGGTGTTTCAGCATTGGCAGTCCTGATAGTTTTGAAAACCTATCCATTTTTAATTCAGTTTCATCTGTGAGCTGTAAGAATAAATTTAGAAGTCACATTCAGAGATACAAAATATGCTGCAGCAGAGATTGTAATGACCAGGAGAAAAATCTTGGTCAGGGAGAGGATGCAAATAATAAACAGCTATCTGAAACATCCTCTCAGTTGTTGATTTTCTGTAGAAACTACTTCTGCAGATGTAGTAGATGAATATATGCAGTATGTCTATTATAAATCTTAGTTCTATGTGCAGTATGTCTGATGAAATTGATACTGTTGGTATTTAAAAGAAGTCATTGCAGTTATCTTCTATAATATAAGTTATTGCAAGTTCTGAAATTAGTTTGACATATTTTAATTAAAATTACCTTATTCAATATACTGTGAGATAGCACTATCAAAAGTAGAAAGTGCTGTATAACCAGCTAGTAGGAAAACTGATTTCTTAAGTAGCACAACTCAAGAGTATTTCTTCAGTCAAAGAATTTCAAAGTTGAAGTATTGTGGGGAGAGTCATGATGTTTCAGAATTAAAATTAGGATTTCAGAAGTTATCTATGGGAATGGAAAAAGCGCAGCAAGTTTATCAGAGAATTGAAAACTGGCACTGAATCAGATGCATCAAGCTTTTAGACTTCTCAGCACAACCCTGAGTTCTGGATCCTCAAGGCTCCTGACCCACGCACACATGGGCCCAAACAGGCTCTCACTTGTGCACCTTGAGCATCCCGACCTACCCTATGCCTCTGAGGGACTCCCTCCTGTGCAACCAGCACTGAGCTCTGAGATGAACAATAACATGAAAGGCTGCTGTGAGTAAAAGTAATGAATGCCTAAGCAGAATTGGATTGAAACGTAGCATACCATCAAAAATGCTGGTCCTGAGATGGGGTTTTTTTGAGTTTGTTTGTTTGTTTTTGTTTTGTTTTCTGGTGAGAGCTAATACCCGCCATTATTTGTTTAGGTGTCCTAGCTGCTTGACTAAGGCTTTTCCTCCTAAAGTCTACATGCTTCTTAAATTCATAGTAGAGCCTGTCAGATTTCTTAGTTCTGCAGCAGGGAGTTTGGATGAATTTGGCACCTCAGCCATGACAAGCCTAAAAATTGTATGCCAAGGCTTTGCAGAGGAATGGGTTTTGGAGGCCTTAAAGTCCTTAGTTCAGCCCTGTCATCAATATACGACTTGACAGGAGACTAGGAGGGCTCCAGGGTGCTCACTGACTTGTCTTTGGGGGCTTTTCTGATATTTGGGTGTACGAAACTAGACTAAGAAGGTGCAAGATAAACTTCCTACCGAAAACCAAGAGAGAATTGCGAAAAGTGTTCCAGGGACTCTGTGTTTCAAAATGCATATATTTCAAAACAGAGGAATTTTCAAAATGTTCTCTAATGAAGTGTCAACAGAAGCTAAAAGTTTGAAGAGAAGGTGTTTGACATGCGGGAGGGTATTGGAGCATTTAGAAGCATGCAGATGGGTGACATTTTATGATCAAACTGTGTTACTGCAGATTGTACTGAATAGGGAAACGCACGTTGTATAACTTGTTCTGGAAGATACTTAGTATCTCCTGTTAACATGTATCACTATGCCGAAAGTTATCTTGAACTTGCCCTTTTAAGTTTTCGTTTCCATTCACTTTAATAATAAAATAACTGGAAAGCCCCCAGTGCTAACAAATTCTATGACACATACAGAATTTAAGCATGAAAGGTCATCATAACCAGTAGATACATGTCTTTAACATAAATATCTGTCAAGATTGTACTAGTGACTTGATACATTTAAGTATGATGTTCTTATTTTTGTCTTGAATCAGAGTGCAAAATTTTGGAGCATATCGTTACATGTCAGCTTCAGAAATGAAAGTGAAACGCTTAGATGGACACAAATCTATATATGTTAAAGTGCAAACCTTTCTACATTAAGGTTTTTGAGGAAACTCTTTAAGGGACTACCCTGCTCAGGAGGAGGGATTGCTTATTACAGTCAGGATTTGTTGACATGTTTCCAGTTTTCCAGTTGGAATTTCCTTGTTTTCCATTTGAGGACTTTTATGTTACTTGTGATCTATTAAGTTCACATTTTGAAGCAGGCTGTCAGTATCCTTTGAATAAGAACCACGATGCTGTCAAGGAGAAGATATGCCAAAAGGTTGGTCTTTATTATTGTAGTGTAAAGCTTCAATTCAGCAAATTGCTAAGGCAAGTAGTGGTTCTGAATATAAGGTACCAACTGATTTGCTTGAGACATAGCTCCATACATCTCTTACATCTCATCTCGTACAGTGATGTACTTTGCAGATTCAGGGGATAATAGCCTTTAACAAGTACAAACATGATGTTACATTTCTGTGTTTAATGTTCAATAATTTGCATTAAACATAAGGCATTGTTTGTGTATGAATAACAACAAAAATGATAACTTCCTCTTGGCACAAAGAACTTCAGAAAGCCAGAAAGAGGTCTGTACAAACCTAATCATTAATGCTATGTTAAGGTTACTTAAATATGTGTATATGCATAATGTGTGTATATGTTACCTATTTCTTGGAGCTCTGGTTTTCTAAGTTTGGAAATACAACCTCATAGAAAATAAAGTAGATTTTATAATGTTTACATTGTGCTGGTGTTTCAAAATACATTTTGAAAAGTACGCTGCAAGTGAAATAATCTTTTGTTTCACTTTTAATGAATTAAAGAAATAGTTATTATTCACTCTGTTTTAACTTTCTCTATCTGAAAGTATTAAAGTGATACAATGGAATAATTATATTTGAGTTGAGATGTTTCACAGAATAGGCCATGACAGTGGGTCTGGTTGCAGCGCTGTGTGTGATGAAGAGAGAATGGTGTGGTTCAGTTTCTCTTCTGTGAAAAAGAAGGCAGATTATTGCAGGAAGCAATACTGTGGATAACAGTGCAGTAGAGGACCACTATATAAGGAGGGAAAAAAGACAAAAAGCAGTTTGAGTGGACCTTGCCTCTCTCTGGATGCTTTTAAAATACTCAGAGGAGGACATGAGGTTCCTTGGGAAGCTTTGCATTTGCTTGTCTTCAGCTACAAATTAATGCCATTCAGAGCCTTCTGTGTCACTTTCTATCCTCCAGAATTTTCCCATCCTGCAATTTCTTTTCCTAAAGGAGAAGAGGCCTTGGTTAGTTTTCCCCCCAGAAATCTTAAAAGTGATCAAGCATGTTATGGACCTGTCAGATTTAATTTTTGAGAAATAAGCTTGAATATCTTTTGTTCTGATGTATATTGATAAAATTAGCTATAAATAAATAAATTAGCTAAAAATAAATAAATCTGCAATAGATTTAGAAATTAGTTTTAAGGTTTTATATAAAAATGTAGTATAAGTAAATACTTGCTGCTTATTTCCTATACCCTTGAAAGCACCAGATTTTAATGGAAATGATGACAAAGTTTTTTCCAGATAATGAGGCTGATAACGTCACTGTAGAGGCTTTTAATCAGTGTAAGCCCATCTACTGGGAATCAATGCCATTCTTTTAAATATTTAATATAGCTTCCATTATGAACTAAGCATTTGGAGGTTAAGGTTTCTGCCGAAGGCTTTTTTTTTTTTTTTTTTTTAAACCTAATATAAATATTAAATAATCTCATTCTACATCTGTGATCAATACAAATAAAACTTAGAAGTTTAATTAAAAAGTTCCAGAAGAAAGCAGCAATCTGATAGATAGAGTGTTTTAAGAATTTTGGTAGTAAGCCTAAAAAAAAAAGTCTTCATGCAGGACTTGTTCAAAATGATATCCTGCCACATCATAACAGGCAGCAAATAAGAAGCTAAAAAAACCCCACAGAAAAAAAAAGGAAATAATAAAAAGCAATAACCAACAAACCAGAATAACATGCTGAGAAGAATTGCTAAGTTTCAGCAGAGCGCTCTGAGTTAATAAGCTCTCAGTTCATTTCATCTAGATTTCATTGTTGTGGTTTCATTGAAATAAAGTCTCTTTTTTGCTATATGTCTTGAGATGCAAGATACAAGAGATGAGGGCATTGTTTTACTGGTTATTTTTTATAAATGTAGTGTGATTACTGCCTATTTAGGAATAAAAACATTGGGGAACTGTTCTGAGTTAGAAGGAAAACTATATGATCATATTTCACACACCATTTAATGTAAACATTATATTTCTTTTATGCAGTTTGGGGTTTATGTTCTAACATTTCAACTAGGTTTTACTTAAGTAAAAATAAACTCCAGCAGAAAATGTGATTTGCAAGGTAACCTTGCATTGCAGTTCATACAATGCAGGAATCAATGATGTAAGTGTAAAGATCTTCACTTTAAACATCCTCTTTTGATTTTGTTTATGTCAGATGTCTTTTGTGTTGTGTTTTGTGTCTCTGTGGCCTTACAGGTTAGCATGTGTAAGCTGATTTGAGGGAAAAAAAAATAGCATCTGGGCAAGACAGTGGGCTGTTCAGAATACCTCTTTGACTAACAGGTACAGTGAAATTCAGCTGGAGTGAGCTTCACTTCAGCAATGATGATGGTGTGAGTGTTTTGGCATTGCTTGAAGCTCTGGAGTGGCTTTCATTGTAGTACAGATAGGATTAACAGGTATTTTCTATAGATAATGTTGTGTATTACAGGATGTAGAACCTGACCTTTCAGAAAAGCATACGGAGCGTGGCTTTTCCTTTGTCTCTTTGGCATCTGAATAGTTTTCAGAGGCTTGATAACTCAGGTTGTTCAACCTCTAGGAAAATGGCTGCTCAGTACATATGGCTAAATTGTCTATGAATATTCGGTCCAGCACCAGCTGTGCTGGATTCATTGGACATAACCAAAGTAACTCTACTGTGAAAGTGTACTGATCCTGAGGCACTGGCTTTGCTGCACATGTGCAAAATCATACATGTCTGATTCATCTGACCAGGTTTGTCATAGATTTAAGCATTTAAAATCTGCCAGGGCTACATGTATCTGGGACTTCATTTAATATGGTTCTTAAAAATGGCTTAAGGGCTTATGTGCAGTTTAATGGGAAAAGAATCCCTGCAGCAAGTCCTCTGCAGTGAGGCAGATTTCATGTTGCCTACCAAACTGCTAGGTAAATGCTTTTTATTCTTAATGAAAGATGTGCTCTTAGATCTTTGTTTGTTTCTACCCCTTCTGTTCATCTGAACGTTATACCCATGTGCCATGTTTCCAATATCTATTGAAAAGTATTGAAGAAAAAAACTGTACTGAATTAGTCATCTTGTCTTCAGTCACTTTAGCACTTTTAAATACACGAAGTGGTATTCCTAAGTAGCGTATGTTGTGCAGTCTGTTATATGCTGAGGCCTGGAAAGATGTAAATAGCAGGGGAAAACTTGTGGTGATTAGTATTTCTATTAAGTAAATGCAGAGATCCAGTCCTGTGAGAGTCTATACATACTTTTGCATCTCTATACGTACATATATAGATGACTATCTCCATTCAGTGCATAGTGCCAGTATCTGCTTATGAAAGCTCTTGTTTCTCTGAGGCTTCCCAAGAAGATGCACATTGTGTAAGAATTCCTTGGTGAAGGGTCTCGGGATGGGTTTATACAACTGACAAGTGCCAGTCATTTGGGCTGAAACTTTTAATGCTAAGTGACTTTCTCACGATAATTTTAATAGGAATTTAAGTAGAAATGTAGGCTGTTTTAAAAGAAACAACAACCCACCAGCTTTTTGATCTGGGAAGGTTGCAGGACTTTACAGAGGACCCTATGTTTAAGGAGATGGCTTTTGGTACCCAAAATTTGACTAAGCATTATCCTTGGAATGATGATAGAATAGTTTGGCTTGGGAGGGACCTTTAAAGGTCATCTAGTTCAACCCCCCTGCAACAAGCAGGGACATCTTCAATGAGATCAGGTTGCTCAAAGACCCATCAAACCTGGCCTTGAATGTTTCCAGGGATGGGGCATTTACCACCTTTCTGGGCAACCTGTTCCAGTGTTTCACCACGCTCATCATTAAAAAATTCTTCCTTATACCTAGGCTAAATCTACCTTCTTCTAGTTTAAAACCATTACCCCTCGTCCTATTGCAACAGGCTGTACTAAAAAGTCTGTCCCCATCTTTCGTATAAGCCCCCTTTAAGTGTTGAAAGGCCACAACAAGGTCTTCCTGGAGTCTTCTCTTCTCCAGGCTGACCAACCCCAGCTCCCTCAGCCTTTCCTCATAGGAGAGATGTTCCATCCCTCTGATGATTTCTGTGGCCGTCTTCTGGACTTGCTCCAACAAGTCCATGTCTTTCTTACGTCAGGGGCCCCAGAGCTGAATGCACCCCAGGTAGGGTCTCACCAGAGTGGAGTAGAGGGGGAGAGTCACCTCCCTCAACCTGCTGGTCATGCTTCTTTTGATGCAGACCAGGATACGATTTGCTTTCTGGGCTGCGAGTGCACGTAGTACAACCAGTACCCCCAGGTGCTCCACAGGGCTGTTCTCAATCCCATTATCCCCCAGCCTGTATTGATACTGGGGCTTGCCCTGACACAGGTGCAGGACCTTGCACTTGGCCTTATTAAACCTCAGGAGTTTCACATAGGCCCATTTCTCAAACTTTTCAGGTCCCTTGGGATGGCATCGCATCCTTTAGGCCTGTCAACCACACCACTCAGCTTGGTGTCATCTACAAACTTGCTGAGGGTGCACTCGATCCCACTGTCTGTGTCATTGACGAAGATGTTAAACAGTACTGGTCCCAATACGGACCCCTGAGGGACACCACTTGTCACCAGTCTCCATCTTGACATTGTGCTGTTGACCACTACCCTCTGGATGCGACAATCCAATCAATTCCTCATCCACCAAACAGCCCATCCATCAAATCCATATCTTTCCAGTTTAGAGAGAAGGATGTTGTGGGGGACCATGTCAGAGGTCTTACAGAAGTCCAGATAGACAACATCCATAGCTCTTCCTTTGTCCACTGATGCAGTCACTCCATCATAGAAGGCCACTAGGTTGGTCAGGCAAGACTTGCCCTTGATGAAGCCATGCTGGCTGTCTCGAATCTCCTCCCTGTCGTTCATGTGCCTTAGCATGGCTTCTAGGAGGTTCTGTTCCATGATCTTCCTAGGCACAGAGGTGAGGCTGACAGTTTGGTAGTTCCCAGGGCCCTCCTTTCTACCCTTTTTAAAAATGGGTGAAATGTTTCCCTTTTTCCAGTCACCAGGGACTTCACCCGACTGCTATGACTTTTCAGGTATCATGGAGAGTGACCTGGCAACTACATCAGCCATTCCCTCAGGCCTCTGGGATGCATCTCGTCAGGTCCCATAGACTTATATGTTCGGGTTCCTCAGGTAGTCATGAACCTGATCTCTTACAGCGGGAGGGACTTTGCTCCCCCAGTCCCCATCTTGCAGTCCATCCACTCGAGAGTTGTGGGAAGAGAGGTCCCCAGTGAGACTGAAGCAAAAAAGTTGTTGAGTCTTCCACATGCTGTTAATAGATTTTTCTGGAGCTTCCTAATGACATTAATTTGTTTCTGTTCAGGCCTGAGCAGTATTTTCCTTATAGTGAGAGGCTGAAGTCAGGCTCCAGGGCAGAAATCTTAGGCATTTTCCTGTGTTCTTGGCAACCCTGCTGCAATGCCTGCCACATCACAGCGTATGGCTGGCTGCGGAGCACCCCAGCACCTTGCAAAGATTCAGGGCTCATAGGGAGCGTGAGCAAGGAAGACACAGCTCGGAATTTGTTTAGCAGGAAACTGGACTTCAGAAGGAAGCAGAACTGGAGAAGAAATGGGGATTTGGGAGGAGTTGCATTAGGTTTTTAGGTGGAAAAAATTGGTAGGTGATCCTGGAACTGAAAGGACAAGGTGTTAAGGAATGAGTAGCTAAGGAGGAAGTGAGAAAAGCCTGCTGAAGAGCCATAATGCTGGGGAGGGGACTGGGGCTGACCAGTCAACAAGCAAATGGGAAAAGGGCAGGGCACAGTTTGAGTGTCCAAATGGACAAATGGTACATAAAAAATTATGTTTGGATGAGGACATACCAGAAATGACGGTTCCTAGTAAAACACAGTCCCTTACAGAGTTGGGAATGGAGCCAGTGTTGTGGAAGAGGGAGGTCATTTTAAAATTTATTTGTTTAAAGTATTACTTAAACTGTGTTAATTCCCGTATGGACACGAATAGTTCTATGTTAAAATGGACTTAACTTGATTTATTTTAATTCATTTTGAAATTGAACTTTCTTACTTCAATATAAATCAGTCTGATATTTCAGAATGCTCCCATACAGGCATCCTGCAACTCACATTACTCTTCTGTTGCCAGCAGTCCCAAGTGCAGCATGCACTGCACTCTACATGGTATTCGATGTTACTGTAGGAAAATTTCAGTGCGAGCTTTTAGCAGCAGGAAAATCCACGACCTTGCAGCTGAAGGTAATATACCTTATATGGTTCCTCAAAAAGTATACCTTGTATGGTTCCTTATATAGATCCTCAAAAAAAAAAAAAAAGGAGCAGGGGCAACACCTAGGAGATTATACAGATATATGTAAAATGTATTTTGGAAGAATGTGATTGAAAAGTGAAGCTCTCAAAAATTAGCTACTGTTATATGCAACCTTGCACAAGACTGCACAGTATAGCTTGCAAAGTTTTAAGCCAGCTCTTTATCTCTATGCATTATTCTGTATAGTCTTTCATTTCATGAACTTGTATACTGGTGCTGTTCATAATGAGATTTTTTTAAAGACTGAAGCTTGCCCAAATATGTTGTGTGGATTGCAAATGACATGTTCTGCAGACATTGCTACCAATGTCAAGCCAAATTTAACTGTATTCCAAAGTACAGATATTAGAGGGGCTCAAAATAAGGCTTTTTTTTTTTTCTGTTAAAATACAAGCAAAACACATTTTTCCACAAGTTTCATTCTTAGGTACAGATGAACTGTTTCAGCTGAATTGAAAAAAACACTACATAAACAGCCTAGCAATATGAACTGCTTGGTGGACAATACTTATAAAGGGAAGAGCAGTTAAAAATCTTGAGCAATTATACTCAATTAAAAATAACACTTTATATTGGGAAATTTTATGTAATATTAATAAAGGTGATACTACCAGCAGTGCCTGTAAATAGAAATATAAATGCATCATATTGCTAAGATTCTTTAAATTAAGGATTAATTTTTAGATCGATTTTAACTTTATTAGCATTTGATTTAAGAAAAAATAGGCCTGTGATAATCTGCTTACCCTACCTATGTCATACAAAGGAAATTAATATGAATTTGAAATGAAAACTGGTTACTCAATAGTGTAAAGTACAAGATTGTTAGATGATGCAATAGAAAATGAAAAATATAACACCATAATTCAGAGAAGTCATGAAATTCCATTATTTGTTTTTGGATCCCTAATTTACATTAAAAAGATTACTTTGTACTTGAGGTAGCTAAATTAGGTGAACAGTCCATTTTATCTTCTTGACCAGAGGAGTGTGAGTGGTCAGGATAACCTGATATGGATGTGAAGAAGCATGAAACGAAGGAAGACTGTTAAGTATAATCCCAACAATAATAGTAGGTACTATGGTAATGTGGACAAGATACTATAATTTCCTGAAATTGAGGAGATGGGTGAAATACAGTCAGAACTCCCTTTGGTATTCTGTTCACTCAGAAGCTTAGAAATATTTTATTAAATATTAATAACAACATAAAAGACCTTTGGTCTTATTTTCATTTTAATTAGGCAGGATATATATGCTATTCACTTTGAAGCCAAATGCGGCTCCTTTGTATTAACCTGCAGGGGTTACTAGAAAATTGAACCAAGTAGCATTTAGCTATTTCTCCTCCTGCCATGAGATAATTAACATCTACTCTTCTGCAGACTTTCTTAGTGTTACCTGATCCCCATACACAGGTTTCATACTGACTTGTAGAGTTTGAGTGGTATGGTGTGAAATGCTGCCTCAGCCCATTTCTTATAAATCACCAGAACTCAGGAAAGTTATTAACTTTCAACTTCAAATGCTGAACCTACAAGCGAAGCTTAATCTCATAATGAAATCAGATTGGAGAGACGAAATGGACAGTCATTTCAGGAGGAAAACAAAGTGGTATATAATATACTGAACCCATTTTGTTTTGTGATGTATGATGAAGGCAACTGAAAAACATAAGAACTTAATGGTAGCTGGTGTGCCTAAAAAGAATAGGAAGGGTTTTGACACATAAAGCTGAGGCAGGAATTAGTAAGAAGCAAATGAAGAAAAATTAAAAGAAATCAATTGTATGAAGTCTGTGGGTTTCTAGACTCTTGGCCAGCTGTTTACCCAACCTGCCTACCTCCTACATAGTTTTCCCACTCCATGTCTAAAGCCTAAGAATCCTCTTAAATGGGGCCTTGGAGCTTCTCATCTAGAGGCCAGGGATCCTGAGGCCTCTGTTGGGAGAACCTTGAAGAGCTGCCAGGGTCCTTGGCCAGCTTTTTGCTCTAGCTAATGGCCTTGGGCAACCACTTTGGCCGGAGCTTGGTATACTTTAGCCAACTGGCCAGGTAGCCTAGTGCTTCTTAAGTCTGAGACCTAACATATTTTGCTTGGTCAGTCTACCACAGAGCTATAAGCTTGCCAATCCTGCAGTCTGTGGGACTGGACGCTCCTCATGGCTAAGCTTCCTCAGACTGAAGAGTCTGGTGGACTTAAATGAGTTACGCATGTTAACTGACAGGGAACAGAGGTGCTTTCAGAAGAAACCCACCTGTGTTCCACTCAATGAAAACAAGTATGTTTATACTGAATACTTTACTTACTAATGAATTCACATTTTCCAATGATTATCAGAAAAACTGCAACAAGTTTGACCGTCACTATAAAGCCCCATGACTGAAATTGTCTCCTCTGTACATATGCATTATGAAACATGTTGAACTGCATCATCACATTTTTTCATGGATACCATCCTCATAGAATAGATGGTTCTTCTTTAATTAGCTAATACTCAACATTTTGTGTATTTTGTTTCCCCATTGTGTAAACTGAACACCATTCCTTATTTCTCAGTATGTTTTTCAGCCTTATTCTGGGGACATGATTGTTCATTTTTCCATGTAAAAGTACATGAAGGTGGTAATACTTCATCTTACAGGAGCGTTTAATGGAAATAAATTTCAGTAGTAGCTATGAGACACCCATGCTGTTGTGATGTTAAACAGTTTGTTTTTTCCAAAACTCCTGTGAAGGAGTATAAATGGCTTTGTTTTATCAACAAGGTAAAAATCCAGCAAATAACTTCTTCTCCTGATTGTCCTTCATTTTTAGAGAAAATGTTAAGTGGTTAACAAAAATATTAATCTCTACCTTTCCCTTTTTTCCTTTTTTTAAACAAAATCATATTAGTCTCATTGTGATACACTGAGATATTTTTTCTGTGTAGTTTGTAACAGGTGTAATCAGGTTTGTACATTTAGAAACTTCTACAACTGCTGTAACACATCATCTTAGGTTTCACCCCTCTGCTATTAGAAAAGCCAATTTAGCCTGTTACATAGCAGTTACCAGACTTGGACTAGTAATGACCACAGAAATTGCAAAACAGTTTCTGATGTATCTCACTTCCCTTGTTCTCAGATATGCATGTAATGTGTTAGAGCTAACTGAAAATATTAAACTTATTTTGTACTGCTAGAGCAGTTGGTTTGAATTTGAAAATGTTAATGTTCGATGAAAAGAAATCCCTGTCTTTGCACATGGAAGCTGTAACAGTATTAGCTGTTACTAAGGGGGAGGAAACAGGTAGAAGGAATGCTTTTGTTAGTTCATACAAGTTTTTGCCTTTTTTGTGTCAATAAATAAATTACACCCTCCCCAACTACTCAGTTATGAATATTACAAGTGGACACTTTCTCTGTTTAAGAAATGCTATTACTCAGAGTTTTGAGGCATAGAAGGTCAAAAATACTAGACTTAGCTTTTGTTTCTACTAAATAATTGTATTTAATTACTCAAGGGTATTGAGGCACAGAAGATCAAAAATATTAGTCTTTTGTTTCTACTAGAAAGACTAAGCAAAAGCAGTTGATGATGCCAAAAAGATAATCAAACTTATTTCTTCCAGAGGTTCAGTAACTGAATTTTGGATACTCATGTAAAATATAGTCATGGATCATTTATACTGTAATGTATAAAAGGCAAACTTTGAATTATATTGCATGGTTGCCATCATGGCTCTGTAGAACATTGACAGGTTTCTTGGAGAACACAACTAATCCAACTCCTGAACTCTTGATAAGGATAGGGTAAAGGATGAATGGAACATCTCACACTTCTCTGAAACTGAAGCACAGCCTTCTAATTTACTGTGACCCCATTTTCAGCTGGCACAGGGTTGTAGACCTTGAAGTAAGTAGGATCTATGTATCAGGCCAAGGTAATACGAAAAACTAAATCCATTCTACTTATGGTCAACATTAAATTAAAAGCAAATGAAAAATGTATCCTTCATATGGGTATGAATAGTGTAACTCAGTTTTTAATTGACCAGTTTACCTATTTTGAGATCCATCAGTACTGAATAATAGTACAGTCTTAATTATTTCCATTTCTTATTAATTTATGACTGTATTATGTAAGAAAGAAAAATAGCTTCCAAACTCATAATGAATTCGCTGTATGTCTTGTATTTTTCTTCAATTTCCAGAAAATTCAGCAAATGAAATTGCAATTGTGTAGTCTCCCTCAAAAGAACAGCTGCACAAGTTAGTTCACCGCAAAACAAGTTGGACAAAATGATTTATGAAGTACTGTTTCCTTAATTACTTCACAGAACCTCTCTGGCTCTGGAGACTTATTTGAGCCAACTATTACAAATCTCTAAATTTCAGAAACAGTAGATTCTTGTCGTTCCTTTTTTACCTCAATTTTTCATCATTTATTTTCAGTTTATGACCAAGAATGACCTTTTTTCCCTGATTGTCAGGCACAACTGAAAACAAGCTTACAGGAAAAATTGCCCCAACAGCTATTAAACCTTTGTAGCTTTGTACTAAAACCTCTGTATTAATGATCTTTATGATTTAGTATGAATTTGAGATCTGAGAAATGAGTGTTAATCAGATGACTGAGTTAATCTGAGTTTTCTCTTGACAGCTAATTCTTACTGTAGAAGTTCTGTGAAATTGTAAAGAAAACAGGAACACAGGGTGCAGTGTACTTGACATAGATATGAGAGTTTTAAGCAAAAAAATACAGAATTCAGTCTGTCAGAGGCCTGCCCTGATGCATCTTTTTAACATTATTTTGCATCTGGGCATCAAGAAATATGAATGACTATGCTGAAATTTAAATTATCCAAACTAAAAAGAGGATGAAGGAAGTTAGTTTAATTTTGACCTTTTAGCTCAATATGCTAATATCATTAATACCCGCCAGAAGGGATGGCTATTTGTTAGGTCACTGTGAACGGAGTGAAATTCTCCTTTTAGATTGGGACTAGGAGTTCCTCACGATAAGTTTCTTGACTTTCTTGATTGCGCAGAATGATAAAATATATTTATTGACCTGACAGAATTTGGATGGTCCTAAGAATTTTTTCTAGGTGTTCCTAGAAAAGAACCAAGCTAAAGTCCTCATTTGCCCTGTTTCTAGGAAATACAGTGATGATCTTGCCACAAAAAGAAGAAGTTCAGGAGCTTTGCACAGGGTCACTGGAAACTCTGCTTCCAATTACAGTCATCTGTTCCAGCTCCCTGCAACTGCAGGCTTACTCCCTACACTCAATTTCCCAGTGGTTTTTCCTTAAAAGAGTTCTTTCTCCCCATACCCTGTCTTCCTTTATGTGTGCCTTGAGCATCAGCTATATGTAGTTTATACTTGCAGAAATGTTTCTTTATTTTTTGGGGGTGGAAGTAGCTATCTCTTTCCCATCCAGCATGTTTGTATAAAACCACCATTGCTCTCATATTTAGGGAGCTAAAATGATCTAACACAGAATATTGTGGGAAATTTTGACTGTGTTTAGTCCAATAAGCAGAGGGAGTTTGTCTGTGGGATTTGAACCTACCAGCTTGAGCTCACATGTGTGCACCTATCCCTCTGTCCCATTACGAACCAGTAAGGAGAAGATGTACGTATTACCAGGGCTGGAGGATTATCAGTATAAAACAATTAAAATTGCTGCTGCTCAAGGAACTCCACATACACCGTGCGAGTAGCATATAAGATCATCATCACATTAACAGTCTTGGTTTTTATTGACTGTATTTTATTTTTATCAGTTCAAACAACCCAGGGTTTCTTTGCCACAAATTCTCACTGGTATGAAATAGTACATGGCTTGAGTACAAGCAGCAGACTGGAGAAGGATAAATTACTTTCTTTAATAAGACATTTTTAGGCGTAGGTAGGACTATTAAAAAAAAATTGAAGGTTCAGTTCACTGGCTGAACTAAATTATCAGTCAAAATCAAGTGGTAAAACCAAAATGTTTTGTTTCAGATTAAATACAATATTTTGTTTCACCAGCAATTATGGTTTAGGCTCTTAAAAAAACCCAGGGAAATAGAGACGCATGAACAAGCAACTGGATGAGAGAGACTGAGACAGCAATGTAGGCTGTCTCAAGTCCTATTTAGGTTTTATAACATAAAAAGCATAAGGGCCATGCTAACACATTGCAAGCTTATTCTGCTTTTGGGATTCCATTGGATATCTCCACAGAACACCTAGAGCTTCCTGTGTGGCCTTAAGTTATACATACATGGTAAGATACAGCCCTGTTTGGTTAGGGTTAACAACAGACGAGTGATAAAGGCTTTCAATTTCTGAGTTGTTTCAGTGGTCCACTTGCAAGAAGAATAAACGTTACAGCTGAGGCTGGTTGGGGAAGAGAGCTGCCAGTTGTTAGGGTGAAACATTTCTCAGGCTTAACGTGAAAGAGAGATGGGAATTCTGTTAAAAAATACCATTTTTTCTAAGAAAGAGAAAGGAGACTGAGGCCAAGAAGTTGATGTGGGTTTATGCTTGCTCATCAAATTCCTAGCCTTACAGGCAAATGGAGTCTATAAGGGGTTTCATTCAGCATGCCTACTCTTTTTCTAAAGTTTCCATGATTCTCTTTGGAATTCAAGGGTAAAGTGTCTTTTATTAAAGAATTTTTTTTTTTTTTTTAGTTTCTTGCTCATACGCCATTTATTCTCTGAAGGACTTACGCAGAAATAGAGCTTTGGAAGTTTCCAGGCTTCAGTAAAATGTTCCTAAACTGCTGTGGATTTGGGAGAGCTCTAGCACTGAGTCTTTATTTAATCAAGCAGGTGGATTGCTGCCAGAGAAGGGTCAATGGATCTGCGTGTAGGAGTGCCTTGAGAGATCCAGAACTAGGAGCAGCAACAAGGCTGTAGCCGCACCTAGAAGCACAAAAGGTTCAGTATCTAGGTCTGCTCACATCAGAATGGTCCTGCCTGAAGAAAGCGATGGGGCCAGCTAGTGAGAAGTGAGTGGTGCTCCCTATCTTGTTGATCCTTAGCATTTGTTATAAACTATTCTTAATGGCTTATGTTAATTAAAAGACATTTATGATTTTTTTTTTAATAACTGCAGTGTTTCCAGCAACTATCCTAGCTCTTGCTGCTGATATAGATTCATTTCTTCATTACCTCCTTCATATATAGCCCCAAATGTCTCTCTTCCTGGAATTTGGATGTAGGATGTAAGGAAAATAAAACTAATATCTGATTTCTTTAATCCTTAAAACTGTAAAGGTCCATGAAAGCCAACTCATCTGTGCGTGATTAGGTGACAGAAGAATCTAATTAGCACTAGCTTCTCTATAGGGAAAGACTTGCCATTGCATACAGCCGTTTTGCATTGCATGCTATAAAGTGACTTCTCTTCTGTATTGCTATGTCACAGCAGCAGGTGAGAGGAATATAAAAAGTGTTTTCTTAATGTAATTCCTTTCCTTAGTGTTGTAGCAGTCTGACAGCTACAGCCTGGGAATAATCACTTATTTAATCTCTTTCTTTGTTGATTTCCTGTCAGTTACTGGCTTTGGGTTTTTTTTGAGGAATTACAAATTGACTAGAAGGTGACCGAAGAGCTATAGTTTTCTGTTGAGGAAGAACATCTGAGTAACCCCAAACAATAAAATGTTAAAATACCAGTTTGCACTTATTGGAGCAGGTCCACTGTTGCACAGGAACAGCCCTAGTAGAAAATTATCCCATATACATTTAAAGGTGTTATATATTTTTACACAAAATTATATGCCTATTAAATGAAAAATTTTAATTAATTTGGACTGTAATGTCTTTAAAAACTCTGATTCTCAAAATATTAACACTGTGAATTAAACAGAATAGTATTTATCGGTGAGGGAAGAAAGTAGTTTTAAATGTACCATCTGTTGTCTGGTGTTTTAATAGTAGTGTAACTCAAAACAATGTGCTAGTCCTACCTACCCTCTCTCAGTTGATCCTGAACAGCAATATATGGAACCAAGGGTCAGTCAAAAGTGATAGAGAGATGTGATTTCCTAATAGGGCATAGACAAATAAGGAATTCGGATCTTCTTCCAATTGCTTTCATTTATGTAGATTCTGTAACCTTTCAGTCTTTGAATATCTGGTCTTTTGTATAGTCTGGAGGATATCTGCTGCTCTCAGAATAGCTGAGTAGTGACTGAATCATATTTGTATAGTGAATAACGAAGTGTTCTGTAGACCCTGTGAAGGATGATCCTAGCTTTGGAAGAGTAGCTTTTCTCCCAGCCTGTGTCATATAGGCTTTTAACCTGGTATGTTCAGATCACTTAAACTGCAATTTCTTAGGTGTCAGTTCACTGATTTTAGTATTTTGATAGCCGGTCTGGAGGTATTGAGCATGAAAACCTGAAGCTGAAGTCACTAAGGCTGCTTGTGTCTCTGAAAAAAAATGAGTCTTTCATTGTTTCAAGCTAGGTATGCGAATATCCATGTGTTCAAAATTACCACATGGAGAATATCCTATAACATAGACCAAATGCATGTTTATATTTACACTTGTGATGAATTTATTTTAATTGTTGATTTCTAATATAAGTTTTAATTATTCTTGCAGATAGGTAATATACTTACAAGGAAGAGCAAATAATGTAACATTCAGAATACAAATTAACATGCACAAATAATAATAACATTTCAGTTATTCATGTGACTTAGAATTTTTAGGCTGAAATAATCACAGCAGTGATTATTTCTTCTTATATCAACTATTACTGTAAAATAACAAATAGAAAGATCAGTCTAGGAAGTAAAAAGAACAGAATGCCATTCTGACACTCCTAGATGGTGCTACAAATCTAACAGATCAAGCTGAAAAAGTTTGGAGTATTTTTGAGTATCAGACTTGGTATCTCAAAATTAAGTTCTGATTTAATGAAAAGTTTGCCTTTTGCATTGCAGATTGTTAGATTAATGCATGATAACTTTGAACAATTTGGCCAGTTTTTTGGTAGAGTCTGTTTTCAAAGCACTGTAAAATGTTATAGATATTATGTTATAGCCTAGGTACTAGGTTAGGTGCAATATAGCTGTAATACATGGCTGCCTCATCTGGGCGGACATCCTGCTCAAGATGAAAAATATGCTTCATATGTATGAGTTCATTTTACATATATTTATCAGTAGAAAGAGTACTCTGCCTTCTTGGGATTTGACAGCTGAACCAGGCGGAGTTGCGTCCTCCCACAGTCTTGTTGGCTTTGCTGTTTTCCCTGGGCTCCCATTCTGTTAGCTACCAATTCTCCTTTCTTTAGTACTGCTCAATTCAGAGAATTTCAGGGATGAATAATTTCAGAGGTAATTTCTTAAAAACCCATTACTTTGGAACAGTTGAAAGCAGATTAATTTGATAGTAGTCAGGATGGGAAAAAGAATAGGGCTAGGAATAGGAACTGGTTTGGGGGATTAGCAGAGTGGTGGATTTCTTTGCTGTGTGGAAGAATAACATGGTAGATTTCCATAAGGAGAGGACTGAAGTGAGGAAAACGTTCAAGTCACTTGCCTATAAGCAGTGAAGACTTCAGATTTAATAGTGTGGTTTTTGCTTTGCTTGTTGTTTCTTTATTTCAGTTCTGTCCATTAAAAACTAAAGTAATTGTCCTAATTTGAGACTGTGATCTCATTCAAAATGTAAATAAAAATAGGATACTACTGTGGTAATTAATTTTTCTATATTTCACTTGCCCTAAGTCATGATGACAGTTTTTCTCATGTCTGTTTTTTTGTCCTGATTTTCACGAGTCAAATTTTATCTGTCATACTCAATTGAAAACTGTAAGAACATGGAGTATAAAATTATTTATTTAAAATACAAGTTAAATAAAAGTTTTTACCTAATATTACTCATAAAGCCCACATGATTTGTAAAGTATGATCATACAGAGCAGTACTGGTCTAAACCTCCTACCTGTTGTTACAGCTGAGTAGTGACTTCATAAATGTGTGGGTGTAATTTTGAAACTGGAAAATGCCTTCTCTTGGGCCATTAATTTCTATCTGCAGCAAGATGAGTTATGTTTTAATGTGTATGTACTTCTGAATTTCATTTAAGTTCACTTTCCGTCATGGCATTCCCAAATAGTAAGACCAAGTTCCTATCTGGAGTAATAGGAATGCACATGGCTTTACTGAATATCTCTGTGTGCTCATGCTTGTTGCATTTGTTTACATTTAAGTAAAAGTTAGTAAGTAGATTAATGGCCTTAGGCATTTCTCTTTTCTTCCTCAAATAATTGAAGTTAAAAAAAAAAAAAAAGGTAGATTGTCAGTGTGTGCATTGCTAATAATGTGAGTGCTGGGAATAATGCATATCTGTGATTGTCAAGCAGTATTTAGTCTGACAGTGGAGTCCGTGTAGTTGGTTGTACCATGCTTGTGAGGGAAATGTGGAGTAAGCTTCTTACACCAGATGCAGCATCCCATTTGAAGTGGAGTCCATTTTATAAAAATCAGGTTCCAGACGCATTTTTTGGTTCCATTCATTTCACATATGTAGCCATCTGCTGGGAAACCATCTTCTATCTTTCTCAATCTACAAGAGGATTACTTATTTTGAAAATAAATTAGTTTTTCTAAATTGCCCAATGATTTCATCTTTCTGTACAAAAGCTGTGATTATTTAACTGCTAGTGAATTCTGAAAGTGTATTTACACTTTCTCTCATGCATCGTAAGTGTTCATACATCTTCAAGCTAAGTACTACATTCTTGTGATTCAAGCTGCTACCTTCAAGCCACCCACGCATGGTGGTTTGGTATATTCTAGGCATTCCCCAGATAGGTTTTTAAATAAACGAATCCACAGGCACAGATGAATAAAACAGATGGTGAAAATTAAGGATTGATTTGCAAATTAAGTTGGCAGTTTTGGAGCTGGGTTTTGCCACTGCCAGGCTGGCATGGGTAACAGGTCACCCTGCTTCTTCTACCTCAGGTAGGCTTGTGTCTGACATTCCTGCAGGCCTTTCTTCGGCTTGAATGGCAAGCTAGACTTCCATGAGCTCTTTTGGCAATGTACTATGACATCTCGCTGAAACAACTTCTCAGTCATCACAGGCCCTGGGGCAATCTCTGAGTCAGCCTCAGGCCACTGTCTCAGGTTTTGCTCAGGTCTCCAATCTTCTTCCAAATGACAATATATGGCCAGACATGAAAGCAGTCTTGCCTACTGCCTGCTCTTCGTCAGCTCAGTGCTTTTTTGCCCTTGCAGAGATAGTGTTTTGTGTCTTTTCTTCTTCATCCTGTTTTCACCCCATCACTTGCATCTTTGTTGATGTCTTTCCCAGTCTCAGCTGTTTTCAGTTATTAGTTGGCTATCCAGTTTGTGCCGGTGAAGGGCTCTTCACGTTCTTGGGATCTCTGACCCCATAAAGATTTATACCTGGATTTAAGTTAGCTAAAACATGTACAACTTCAGAGGATCAAGGCCTAATCTAGGAAATAATGTGTTGGAAACTTGCTGTTAAATATGTCTTGGTAGACTGTTTGAGCTTTTGCAGTGTTTAATATTTTGAAAATTGCTTAATTTGGCAATGGATGGCAGGTACCTTAAAAGTGGAAAATACGTTTATTACACAGACTTTTAAAATATGATTTACATGACTGAAAAGTATTACATTAAAATAATAATTTTATGCATGTTAGTTTATTTATGGGGTCATATTGTTAAGGATTTGGTGTTAGGAACAGCAGGTTCTGCATTCCGCATTTCTACGAGTTTCAATGGAAAGGAGAGAAATCTACTCCTTACAGCTTTCTGCAAAAGAATCACAAGGATACATTTGAGCCATTGCTTGACTGACTTGAATAATGAGAAAGTTCGTGGCTGACAGACTTTGGTTTCACCATTGATTATTAGCAAAACATTAGAAATGCACAGTAGTCTTTAAAAGAAAAAATCTAGAAACCTGTCAGTTAAATCAATCTAACGCGAATCAAGCAAAGCTTGTGATAGAAAAGATAAATAGAAAGACTCATTTTTACTTGACTTAATAAACAGGATTATTACTGAATTAAAGTTTGGATTTTTTGTCAGAACAGGATTTTTTCCAGTATGTTTTGACAGCGCTTTCAGCTATGAGAAACTACTGACTGTAGATATTCTCTGCCAGAATGATGAATCTATTTCCAGTAAGCTAGTTGCTTCATCTTGTTGGATATACTCTTGGGAATTTATCACGTAATCCCCTTAATCCAAACCAGTTGTGTACATATTTTGTAATTGATGAATTACCGACAGTAAATAAACATTCATACAAAATCAACTATTTCTTAAAGAAAAAAAAATACTGTTTAACAATTTTCGTACCAGAATTTAGCAGTCTTGTATTTACTGTGTCTTTTCACATGAACTAGAGTGTCATCTAAAACTGCTGTTTACAATTATTACAACATTGAATATATACCATCTCAGATAAGAACGCATTTACTCTGCAACTGTATGTCAAATACTTTTATCAACACAGTGAGTAATACCAGATCACTAGTCCTTGAAATAACATGTCATTAAATTTGTGAAGATGAAACAACTATTCTTCCGTCAAATTCTGCTCTACATTTAGATGAAATGCCTTGGTTAAGTAATGTCTTTGAAGACTGGGTGTTACTTCCTTTAGCTCTGATTGTAGTTGGCAGGCATTATATGTTCCTTTGTATATTACTAAAACAGAACATCTATCTGCAGCGTACTCTCTGTCTTTTCTTCAGAAATGGATGTAACTTTGGTGTGTTGGATGTATTTTGGGGTGTTGTTTGCATTTGATTAATTTGGTCTTACTGCTTTTGTGTGTGCGTATATCTTATTCCTACTACTGAATATATATGATTGATGCACTGAACTGTTGGCTTCTGCACTGTGAATATTAATCAAAGAATACGCTCCTCTGCTTAATAGCTTTGCAGTGTAGGATGCAGCCAAACAACATAGACTATAGTCTGCTTTTTTTCTGCTCTTTAATCATTATTGTGTAAGACACTGGCAAGAACACTTTTTTTCATCTATAAACACTGTTTCATGCTTAAACATACCCATTGTTTGGTCAAAGTTATGAAATATTGTTGCTCAATTAAATTTTGTTTTCAACATTTCCTGGTAAAAACAGTAATAGAAGAGATAAAACAGTAAAGGAGGGGGAGATAATAAGTAGAAAAAAATAGTAGACATAGCAAGCAAGGAAGAAACAGGCGATGTGGAGTCAGTAAATTCAGCCTCATATGGTTTCAGATCTTATGATTTGGACAAATGGTTTTCTTTAATGAAAAGCCAAACCTGATGCTTTTCTAGATTCCATTACTATGGTGAAAGGGATAATTTATGACTAAACTATTCTTAAAGAGAATCAGGGTAGACATTTGCTGTGTTCTCATGTACACTTAAAACGTGTATAAGGCTAGACATTGATTGGGGTGTGACAGCTTCTTTGGGTGAGAAATTAAAAGACATGTTCAGTATTTAAAACAAAAAAGCCGGTAAATGTTTGTTGGTGGTGATGGTGATGCAACTCAGTATCAAAAGCAGGAAGCTTCTTGAAAACACAGCTCACCTGTTTATGGCATATAGTTCTGATATAAAGGTTAATAGTTACAGCTTTAGTCATTCTCTGTGAATCTCACCAGTGAGGCAGCCAAGGCTAATTGGAAGGCTTAGGCTTCAGGTTCTGTAGTATTTTAGAAGGGGTTTTGTTTTAGTCTCCACCCCCCACCCCTTTTATAAAAATGCCCTAGAGCAGGGGCTTTCTCAGAATTCCGCTGTTAGCAGAATTTTCCCCCAAGCACTGTCACTGGCTTAGCTGTACAACTAGCAGAATTAGCAGAATTTATTGAACAGGAGTTCCTCCTGCTGTTGCCTGTTGCCCTTGGCCATAAGCATAGGCTTGCTAAAATCCTCGCAGAGTGGTAGGACCATAGAGAGTATCACATTATTTGTATTTACTAATGTTGTTCTACACATTCTATTTGAACTGTTAGGAGTGTAAGCATTTTTTTAATTTCTCCAGTTACAGCCCAGAAAATACATCTCAATTTTTGTTATTGATCATGATTTTGTAATATTCTAGAAAGGCGTAAGGCAGAAATCTCCCAAACCTTCTGCATTTTTGTATGATGTAATATGTTCAATGGCAGGTCTGTTTTTATGGAAAGGAATACAGTAGTACTGAAGCTTGTGATTCATAAGAAACAATAGTTAAAAGCTGAATCATAAAAACTTTTTGTTTGTTTCCAGGCAGTTTATTTGTCTCAGAGATGTATTTAAAGTATTTTCAGGAAACATCAGTAAGAGAACTGAATAGCTTCAATAAAATACTGGCTTAGTCCACCATTATCTAGTGGAAATTAATTATTTTACATTAGTTGAACACACATTTATCCAGTGTTGTATGACCTCCTTTTGAACACCTCCTATAAATATTCCTCTTGCAGATATACATACATTTATATTTGAATATATTAGCATGCTCTTGCAGAAATAGCTATTTGAAAAGAAATTTTTACTTACCGGCTGTCTGTATAAATTGAATATTTGTTTCAGAGCCATGTCAAAATGGTAGGCCTTGTATATTTTCAAAATCCTTTCTCCCGGATAAAGGCTATTTCCACTGTTTTAATTCATACGAACATCTGCTTCTGTGATTTGACTCTACTTCTTCAGTTTTGATTATGATTCTCGTTGTTTGTCAGTTCTGGAAGTTAGTTGTTAGTCCAACTAAGCAATCTTCACATGTCTGGTTAATGTAGTTACAAAACTGAAGAAGGCATTTAGGAGTGCCTTTGTATGATAGTTTAATTTCTGTATGTTCATATAATTGTTTATGGTATTAAAAATGAAAATATTTGAAGTGAACAAGACATCTACATTTGTGGTATAAATGGATGGGAAACTAATACTTGCATTTTCTCTTTTTCCAAACTTTAGGGGGGACACAGAGATTACCTCGCACAATTGGAGTGTCTTTGGCAAAAGAACTAATCTTCTCTGCGCGTATTGTAGATGGTGAGGAAGCAAAATCAATAGGATTGATTAGCCATGTGGTAGAACAGAATGAAGCAGGGGATGCTGCATACAGAAGAGCATTAGCTCTGGCTAGAGAATTTTTACCTCAGGTAAAACAAATTACTTTGATTTTAGTTTTTAGTTTTTACCAAACATTAAAACTGAAAAAGAACCAGCTGTATTAAGAAAAACTGTCATGATGTTATGTATTAAAAAGCCATTCTAGTTATGTAGATAGCAATTAGAAGTTTTCTCTCTCATGTATTGAGTGGTGGTATTTGGTAATTATTTCAAAAAACCACTGTCAATCCTCATTTCGTCATGATATGGTCTGTGTTTGTATTGCTTATTTCGGCTTTCAAGTTTTAAACAAAAAAATAGTGTATGAGGGTTTTGTTAGTAAAGCAATTGTCTCAATAGGTTATTCCATTGCTGTTGAACACTTCATAAGAGAGGCAAAAAGGTCCATATGAAAGTGGACATATCTCAGTTTAACTCCTGTTTTGAAAACATAATTTCAGTATTAAAGCAAATCCAATTTACTAGTGGAAAGCTTGCCTTCTGTCCTTTGTGTATAAGCTTGATGAAAGAATCATGCTCTTATTATCATTCATTCTAAGTGACATCCTATCTCTGTCTTTCATAAAAGAATTGAAATGGGATTTGCTGAATTCCTGTGCTTTAGAACTTGAAAATTTTAGTATGAAAAAGTTTTAAGTATGACACTTACAGGAGTCTTTGTCTTAGCTGATTGCTACCTGTTCCCTTGTTGCCATAGGCTGCAAGCTGTTTGTTCAGAGTAGGAATGTGAGTTTGGAGCTTTTGATAAACCTGCTTTTCAAGTGAACGGTCCCAGGTAGCAAATTCACAGGAAGCAGCAGAAGAAAATAGTTAGTAAACCACTTTATTGAATCACAAGGGTAACAGCTACATATTTTCATTGAAAATATTACAGATTAGATGTGGCATTTAACATTGGTTATTTGTGTCTTGAACACCCTCATAGAAAGACAAACATGAAAAATACAGTAAGAATCTTAACATACAGTGATTCTGGAAGGTTGATTTATAGTTACAGCTTCGCATTGGAACCGGCTTAAAAGCATTTGGCTTTTCCCAAAGCAGCAGGGGCCACTTCTCTAAAGCAGCGTCTGAACATTCAGAAGCTGATGCTGATGGATAGGCACAGGACTGAGACGATTCCCAAGGATGTCTCACTGTTCTGTGGCACATTGGAGGAGGAGGGTGGAAATCCCTCTGCTTGCTGGGGACCTCAGGCGATCACAGAAGTGTGTCATCACTTGACCAGCGCAGGCTTTGCAGTAGCATATTTTAGGTTTGAGGCTGCATCAGTTCATTTTATTTCATTATCACATCTTTCCATGTGTCTCCATTGTGTGATAATAAGGACAAAAGATTGACCTTGCGAAGGCCTCTAATGATGTCTCTTAAGGTGGCTGTTCTGAGCCTTGTTTTGAAGGGAATTGAACAAGCTTGACAAAAGTGGATATGCTCAGCACCTTTGAAACATAAATGAAGCACACTGCTTTAATTAAGTTCTTTTAAAAACAGCCTACTTTCACTTTTTCTCAATATTGAAACTTATCAGTTTGGAAGCAAATGCCTACTATAGTGATGTAATTTAGGATATTTGACCTATTTATTATAAATTTAATAAAAGTCCAAAGCCAAGAAGGTTGCAATGTAAGAGCATTGATACACAAACTCTTCATTGCATAATCTTGTAGATTTTGATGGTATGTAAATAAGCTTTTTCTTTCATTTTAGGGACCAGTAGCAATGAGAGTTGCAAAACTGGCTATCAATCAGGGAATGGAGGTAAGGATCTCTACTTTCTGTAAGAGTAAGCCGAAGTCAGGCTGGCAGCAGGTCTACTGTGGTGATCTTTTCCCTAGAACTGTTTTTAGTTTCTCAGTGCATAGTCTTTCGAAATCTATTTAATCAAAACTTTTTAAAAGAGGAAATGCAATTTTTTTGTGTCTCACACTCCTGAGACTAGAGTTGATAGTGATTTCCGTAATGAGGCTTGGTAACCTCATGTCTGTCCAGGAGTAATGCATTCTGCTAATTATTAATACTAGAAAGTAAACATAAACTACTATGAACAAGTTGTATTTCAAATGCTGGGTGGAAAAAACCCTCAAAGTCATACTCTGTCAAGTTTGTCAATGCTCTCAGTGTTTATTAACTAATAAAGCCCAAAAGACATTATTTTTAATAGTTTAATAGAGGTTAGTGTTAAAATTATATCTGGAGTCTGATTTCATATTTGATTCTGATTGCCACTCCTTCTTGAACACTATTGACCTATCTCTAAAGCTCATTAAAATCCAGCCCTGAACATGTCTGGACATGTGTTTTGCTTTAGGCTTGTGAATCATGTTGCTGAGCTCAGCAGGACTGTGCATATTTAAAGTTAAGTATATGCATAAGCTCTGCACCAGGACATCTTATAGCTCAACCTGGGACAAGGGAAAGGGGATCACACCACATTGCAACACCTGAATGCAGGAAGACAAATTTAAGAATGGTCCTTTTTTTCTTGAAGTCTCCAAAGCAACCAGTGATATGAGTTCAGCAAAGTGTACCACCAGTAAATTTTGGCCTGAGAACCAAACTCAGATGCTGTTGTGCAAAGAGTATGTTTGTTAGGTTTCCACAGCAAGTAATGATGGAATTCAAGATTTATTTCAGTGGTACTCAAGGTTCAAAATGCTACAAGCTAAAATATCTAGCTACCAGATGTAGTGGACTGAAATGTCAGAATCATGATGTTTCTAGAATTAGGGACAATATGGTTAGAAGGACTCTGAATGATTGTCTCGTTCAATCTTGAGGCCCCAAGACAAGATCTACTGTATCAAAACCAGTGAAGCCAAATGTTCATTCAAGCTGTTGTTACAAACCTTCCATGACAGAGATTTCACAGCTTCCTTTGGTAATCTATCCTATAGCTTATCTCCTCTTGACAAATTGCTTGTGGTGCATAGCCACAGTCCTTTCAGTGGCCATGTGGAGAGCTGGTAAGTTCTGCAGCAGCTGATGCTTAAGACAGGTGAAAAAGTAGTGAGGGGAAAAATCAGCCTTTTCAGCTGTTCAGACCAGCTCACAAAGAAAAAAATCTTATTAAAACTAGGTGGTGATGCAGGATGGCCATTAACCTCTTGGTTTTTGTTTTTGTTTTTTTTTTAAATCCCTTTAAACTCAAATTTATGTTTATTTTGTGGCATGGCACCATGTTCTTATATGGCATTTTGAAGATAACTTGTTATAGAACAATTTTTAAGTAATCATGCAGTACATTAAATCTTTTCCACTGTAGTAAATTAATTGATTACAAATGTGCAAGTAGCTAATGGTTTTTAGTCCAGATGATTTGTAGTGAAGAACATACATTGTTTTGACAGTGTATTACATACTAATTGTATCACCAAATAAGGAAACTATTACAGAAAGACTAACCACTCTCACCACATGGCAGGGTAGTATTTCTGTGTTAAAGTAGTGTAGAAGAACGTTGCAAAGTGTTTTAGTATGTGGCATATAGAAACACAGTATTTAAATTAGCTGTCAGGAAATAATATATAATAAACATACAAAAATAGGCTTTTAAAACCCATTGTATTCTTTTCCTCAGGTCGACTTAGTAACAGGTTTGGCAATTGAAGAAGCTTGTTACGCTCAGGTATGTAACTATGATTACATGGAAAAACCCAGAAAAGCTTTGTTGGTGCCTGTTATGAAACATGCAGAAATTCAACTATAAATTGCTCTACAATTTTTTCTACAAATATTTTGGCATTGTATTTAGACCTTCCTTCTACATACTCTGGTTTTGTAAGGAATTTAACTAAGGAGATGTAGTTTAGGACAAAAAATGACTCCCTGCCAAGAGTGTTAGTGTGCAGGTAGTGAACCACTACCAGCCATATACCTAGCCGGACATACTCTGCTGTGCATCTAGTCCAAGAACTGCCTTGCTTTTGGTTCTTTTTGGTTTAACATGAAATAACATGAAGGACATTTCACTAACAATTGCCACTAATGGCATATGTGCTAACCAACAGAAAATCGAGACAAACCTCTTTGCCAGCGAAACATGGGAATCTTGTATTTGAGTATGTTCTTGAACTTTTGAGACAAGTTTTTGATCCTGGAAGTAGAAGCATTAGCATTAGATGCTTATTTAAAACATATGGTGATCTGATCAATAACCTACACCACCCCACCCCGCAAAAAACCCAACCCTAAAAACCAAAAAGCACCCAAACACCAAAAACTCAAAAACAAACCCTAAAGAGTTTATCACAGTCATCTGTTTGGAGAAAAGATACTCCTTCTCCTAAATTGTTTCTCAGCCTTATATTGTGCCTTTGAAGTGTCTGGTACTTTCTTGTGTCCGACTAGACATTTTAGGTTTCATTTTTCTGTTGTATTATATGTTGCATGCAGGACACATTGAAGAACTAGGATTTGTATGGAAATATTTTTCTTGGTATTGTTTTTGGGGTCAATAATGAATTGTTACTCTGCTCATTGCAGACTATTCCAACAAAAGATAGAATTGAAGGTCTTCTTGCATTTAAGGAGAAGAGACCTCCTCGCTACAAGGGAGAATAAAAGAAGCTGATGCCTTTAAAATACAGGGGGATAAAAGTACTGCTATGAGGACCATTAAGGTGCACTTTGCATCCGCACCTGGAATATCACGACCACCAAAGTAAAAGCAAATCATACTGATGTTACAACATTTTGAATGTGTCCATACTTGTACTGGGCCCAGATAGAAGTGTGTGTCAACTCATGCTCATTACATTTCTGAAGGTTGATCTGTATATTGGCAAGGTCACAGGTTCATGCAGCATTTTTAAAATTTCATATGTATGAAACATACCATTCCACAATTGAAAAAGCTCTGTAAATTCTTTATATAGACAAAACCTATATGTGATGTTAAGTATAAATCTGCTGTATCATTTTATCAAAACAAAAGCGACTACTGACCACCAAAAATAAGAAATTGTACCAAATATGCATTAAAATGGTTCTGTATATCAGTAAAAATTATATTTGCATATTCTACCCGAATATGTACATTATTAATAAAGCTAAGGGAAATTTAAAGGATTATTGTTTGGAAAATGTTACGCTTTATTTATCTGACTTACACTATTCTAAGTAATGTGTCATTATGTGCTAAAGTTAATTTCATCCTTTTGATGAAGTCATTGCCATTATATTCATTTAATTGTATTAAATGAAGACATTTTCGAGGCCAGCCTTTAATTATGCATTCTTGTATGCTAAACCTGGCTTTGTCTTGCATTCTTCCAACATATCATCTGATCAGCACTGTCTGCTGTGAAGGAACTTTATTTCACTTGCCTCAGTTATTTTAAATTTTTGGTGATTGTATTAAAGATTGTTGTGCAGGGATGTGACTAATGCGCTGTTAAAGAAGCTAGAATTCTCTTAATCTCCAGAATATCCTTTTGCAGGTCCTAATAATGTATATTTATATACAACAGGGATGATACTGAAATGTTCTTAGTTTTGTGGCAGCCTCAGGGTTCTTTTCATACATTGAAAGAGAAATCCAGTAGGTTACGAGGTGAGAAAACTGTTGTGATTCATACTGTATATTTACTGTGGACATGGCATATACAGCAAATGCCTGGAAATAACCTCTTAGAAAATATTTTTGTTAACTTGACTGGAAAATAAACATGGCTTAGCAGTCAGAGGCTGTCTTTTTATATGAAAACAAATTTCTTCATGTTTGTTTACCATTGGCTTATGAAACTTGTGCATGCTTTGCTGTTTCTGCAACATTAACTATGGTCATTGTCCATATCTATGATGATAAAGCAGCTGATCAACATTAAATGACAAGAACTCATTTAAATTCCTATTTAGACATATCATTACATGTAAATTGATTATAACTGGTAGAGCACACACTTTGTTGACTGGTAAACTTGCTGAGTTGATCATTTCATGCACGATAATTTGCAAATAAAGTACCGGTGCTTGTTTTGATAGTTATATAAAGCCTAGAGGGTCATTTTCTCTTGTTTTTGAAATGCTAACATGTCATTTTCATTTTTACTGAGTAGGAAATAATTATGTTAATAGGAGAAAAAATATTAAGTCTATGCTGACGGGTTTCTGTTTCATAACTTTGATATACAGTCTGGTTATTGAGCTACCTCTGTTTTTCTAACAAGCGCTGATTAAGTAGCTTCTGTGAATGTCTATTTAAAAAATCTAATAATTTTAAATACTGTGGCATAAGACTCTGTAGATTTGTGCCTTTAAATAGTAGTTTTGATCTCAGAAAATAATTTTGCTGTCACAGTGGTCTCTCCGTTCCTTTTCTCAGGAGAAGATACTGTCATATCGTAGCAATTTGAGTCCCTTCTTTGAAGTCAACAGTTTGAAAATTATTACAAAGTGAGTACCAATAGGACAATTTTTAAAGGTACTTTCTAGTGATGTTGAAATAGTTCTAAGGGAACAATATTTTAGCAAAAGATGTGTTAATCACTTACTGTCCCTGTTATTAACTGACGTGTTATGATGGCTGCAGTGCTCATGATTAATAGCAGTATAAGAATTCTGCTTCCACAAGAGGGTGATTTGTAACAGAAATGCTCTTATAAAGGCTGACTTTTCCTTGCAAAAGTTATGATCTGGCAAATCCTCCTTCAAGTACTTAGGCTCAGCTCTTTCAGTTCCTGGTAAAGGCATGCTTTTCTCCACAGTACCTCATGGGTGAGCGAGCCCTGGTCCCTGCTGGTTTCCTGAAAGGTTATCTCATGGTCCCTAGGCATAAGCAGCTTTTTCTCCTGCTCCTGCTGAGCTCAAATGGGTAGTGAGTTGTTCTGCACTTCTCCACTGAGTTGGATATTGAAAAGTTATAATACAGGTAGGTCCGTTACCTTCAGCTGATTACCTCTCAACAGTGTAAGTGCAAGTTCAACTTACGAAATTGCCTAGAGATTCTCAGTTTCATGCAGAAATTTGTGTGACTTTTATATAACACATACCATTTTAGCCTTTAATTTATGAAAGCATTTGTGTTTTCTCTTCAATATTATTGAAGTAACTCACATTCTTACTAGTTCTACTAAATTTCTGGATAAAGTTTTCAGAATTTTTTTAATGGCTTAAGTCAGTTAAGTGCCTTTGAGTATCCCCCCTGCTATGAAGAAATACAGTGTTTTATTTATTCTAAAGTTGTGTAATGATACAGTTAACAGCACTTGGAGGATGTTGTTCTGTGGAACATTTCTATGAGACTGCAGAGCATTTGTGCCAAATTGTTGAAATTCTGTCAGTCTGCATACAGTTACTCATAGTACTACACCAAGGTTCATATCAATGCTTTTCTAGAACTGCTTTTAATGGGCTGCATTCACAATAGTAAACATCAGGATGTATCATTTGCAACTGTTTCATATTTTCCTCAGTCATTGCCCTTTGATGCATTAAACCATAATCAGATTTGTTGAACAGAACAAAAAAATAACAGGTCTCTCCAACACAGGAGAGCGCAGAATATCATGCTACTTGGAATCTGGTTTTGGGAGACTTAGGGAGTAAAGTAAAGGGTCTGGTACTAGTGTCACTTCACATACTAAAACCAATTCATAGATGCAAAGTGAAAAGAGTAATTGAAACATCTTAATTTATCATCAACTTAGGTTTTGTTTTATTGCTTTTCCATGCAAGCAAATCCCTGAAAAGGTGTCTACTGAGATTAGAGAGAGGATTTATTTACAATGTAAAAAAAAAATAATTGAAAACCATTGGTATTTTTTGTGGTGTATATTGAACAAGGTGTGCTTTCATGTCTTATTTGTGGGATTTCAGCCTCATTCTTGCACCTAATGACACTGCTGAAAAGCCAGGGCTTCACTGTCTAGTGAGGCTGATACAGTCAGTGTACTCAAGGTGTCATAATGATCATGATGATGTAGTTGTTTTAAGATGTTCTTTTTCTGCACACTTTTAGAAAGACAACTGTCTCCAAAATTGAGAAAAAGCAGAATAATTGCAAACAGATAAACCAAAAGGAGAGATGTGTTCAGCTAAAGGTAATGAAATGCCTCTTGTGTATTTTGAGGGATTACAAAGACTAGTTTTCCTGTTTGTGCCTTTTTTTTCTGTTGGCTTTTGTTTTCTCTTAGTCTGAAGCTTGGACACCAGGGTGCAGGGAAAATTTTTAAGAATTTGTATGTGTTGTTTTCACTTTAAGAACATAAATATTTTATAAGCAAAATTAGGAAAGTTTTAAAAAATTTCCTAAAAGGTTTTTGAAAGATGTAATCAGAAATGATCATGTTATCACCAAAGATGAGGTAACATACCTTTTTTATTATAGATTTAAATCACGTTCAGTTTCAACCTTGGCACAGAGTTGAATAGAAGTTTCCTTAGTTATGCAGAATGTACTGTATTTATGCACATTATTCATTATGTATTATAATATATATGTATGTATACTGACATGTCATATCCATGCATACGTATTTGTATGTGCATATGCATATGTGTACATATAAATAAAATTCTTCAGATTCTTAGATGAGGCCAAACTCCCTCAGGATGTGATAGTACTATTCTACTCCAGGAAGTTTTGAATTTGTTTGTGCAAGAGCCCTACCAGCAAAAACCTTGAACCCCACACAGTGTGTACTGTGACTGCCACAAGTGACCATGCTTAAAGTGTGGAAGTTCTGTAACAAAGAAACTGCCACAGGAGCAGAAGTCAAGTAGCAAGGGGACACATGTATGTTACCACAACCTGGTTGTGCACATCTGGTAGTTCAAGGCTAGAATAAACGTAGCAGAAGTCGAGGTGAGTTCTAAGTTTCAACAAAGGTGTGGCATCCAGATAGCACATTCCTTTCAGTCCTATAGTATCATTTGCTTCTGCAGTTTGGAGAGGCCTACAGCAATCATGAGCGGCTCATTAATCAACAACTGTCGTAGATTATAAGATCAGTCTCCACCCTCCTTAAATAAGTCTAGACTTAGATTTCATCTTCAAATTTTATCTAGTAGATAATTCTTCCAAGGACACTTACTCACATGGGAAGAAATATGAAGTATGTTAAAAGAATTTATTACAGAGGGTGTGAACATTCTGTGTCTAAGCTAACTCCTATTGCAATACTTGGGTTCAAAATAGTACATTAACCCTCTAAGGCATAGCCTGTACATATATGTTCATAAAGTCTTCAAAGTTCTGGCTAGTGACTACTACACTTTGATTATAATTTCTGAAGCATATGCTAATAAAGCTTTTGTAACATTAAAGAGATGAGAATATGTTGCAGTTTTCTTGTTGCATAATATAACCACTTTCAGAAGAACATGAGAAGTTTGTTATTTTTTTTTAAGGAACTTATACATCAAATTGTTGCTTCTTTATTCTAGCAACTGCTAATTGATTTAACATTTTCCCTTAAGCATAAGGGACTTCGTGATATCATATTTGGCTCAATTCTTTCTAGCATGTTAAAAAAATATGATGCCAGTTGTACAAATTCTTAAAAAATGTGTCTCCATGCAGCTTAGAAAGGCAAAGTTTTAAAATTCTAACTGTAAGGATAGAGTTGTGAAGGTTGTGTTTTCACTACATATAAATGTTAATAATACATCTGTATGCTTGTGTGGAAAGAGTTTGACTCCGTATCTTTTGTGTAATAGGTCTATACTGTCAGCACTGTTGTCTTCAAAACTGGTCTATAGCTGAACTATTTTTGTAAATATATGTAAGTATCCCCAGCTAGTGACCACTCAGGGTTCAATCTGTGGTTCATATTGTCCTGTAGCTGTCATCTTTTGGCCAGCCTCCTCTTCGAAGTAGTGGTGAAAGGAGGAGGGAGCCAGGGAGCACACTTCTGAGAAGCAGTGGGTCTAGGAAGGATGGATAGGAGAGATGGTTTGTCAGGTGTGTTCAGGCTACGTGTTTTAAGTCACAGTCCACTTCACCACAGTCATTTGTAATATCTTCATGAGCATCTCCACAAAGTGGATTTTTCTGTATTGTTTGGTTACAGCACCTGAGTTCTATACCCTAATGACTAATACAGATCATAACATCCAAACAGGATTCCTAGACTATCCGTTTAACATACAAAAGGAGGTAGGAGCCACAAAAATGGCATAATGACAAGGGTTCTGCCTAAGTTTCCAGTTTGTAAATGAACACATGGACATGGTTTTTTTTCTGCTTTGTGTAGAACAAAATTCCTTTCTTCATTTTGGATTCTTACCTTTTTTTCCAAATCTTAGCTTAAATCAGTCCTTTTTTTTTTAAAAAGTGAAGAGGATAGCTCCAGCCCCTTAATCTATCTGATTGCTCAGTAGTTGAAGGACTCATGAAACACCAGAGCAACACATTTGCTGCTCTCTCCTTTCACTTAATTAACCTGAACTGAACCCTCCTACAGGAGTGACTTCATCACTGGATGCTCTCAGTCACTCCTGATGAAACTTTTCTACTTTACTTATTCTACAAGTTAATTTACTGAGATGTAGAGATAATGTCCATTCACCTATCAGTTTCAAGAGGGAAGGCCTGTCTTGCAGTCCTTCATGCAGCAAGTATCACAATGGTTTTTTTAATCGATGCTGTAGCAAGGGTGAGAATCCTGCTCACTTTCCTTTCATCCTCAGCATCTTCTTTGTTCTGTGTGGAGTCCTGTCTGCCAAATGTGAAGATGCCTACTGAGTCAGACTCCATAGGTGTAGAAGGTTTAATTCATAAATCCTGAAATGCCTTCAATACAGCACTGTCTAATTGCCATTGCCTAATATCATCAGGACTGTGACTTCCTGAAGCAAAATCTCAGCAGGAATTTTGAGAATTTAAATTTTGGACTTGGGCACCTAATTCCCTGCACAGATGTAGTCTTAGTTGTGTGCATTCGTGATTGCACTGCTAGGCTGCTTTACTCTTTAGGTTTGTTAGTTAAGCTTGAAAATACTTCCTTAAAGTAAGCGAGGGATATCAGAAGTCACTTTGGCCACTGGTTAACATATCATAGATCCCATGATGGAACCGAGTTGCTATTAACAGGTGGTGGTACTTATGGAGCCCGGCTACTCCTTTCTGTACCAGCTCCCCAGAGTAGTCAGGCTGTCATCAGTGAGGTAGAAAGAAACCCTAGCAAGTCAGGGAGGAGGTGGTGTAGGAGCAGCAGTGGCATAGCTATGCTAGCAGGATGGTTGGCTGTGCTAAAGCAGTCATATGAAGCTGGTTATTCCAGCTCTGCAGCCTGATTCTGCCAACAGAAAAGCAAAGTAGCTGTGTACAGGACAAACTTTTGATCACGCTGTGTGTGTGTATATGCATAATATATAAAATGTATGTCCATATGTCCACTCTGCTTCCAGCACATAGTTTTATGGTTGTTCATAGAAGCTTTTAAAGCATTGTTTCCATTGTTAAAATAGCTCATTAAAACCACATCTCCACAGGTATGTGTGTTTAGAGTTACAAAAACATTTTGTCCTATACATGTTTTTATATTTCATATAATTACAGCATATTTATCTGAAGTATTTCGCAAGTATATTTTTGTGTAATACTGGTAGGATATTAAGTAATAGCTGCTTACTAGCACTATTGCACAAGAACATCAAATGTTATTGTGATGTTCTGAGATTTGAGGTACCAAGCATGCTTTTGGCTGCTTTGTTCCTGTGACCTTTGTGCTCTTCTGGATAATACAGCAGTCCTGTAACAATGCACATGTTTTCCTTTACAGAAATGCCAGTAACCACTTGAGCAGGGCACTTGATTCCAGTTTTTATGGGCGGTGCCTGTAATGGACAACGGTAGTGTATCCAAGCCAAGTTGGCCATCTTTGTGCTTTACAATGCCAAAAACTTCAAAGCTTCTTCCTTTTAGAACTCTAAAGCAATGCAAGTTTGTGTTTCTTCATATCATCAAACTTAATTATTGGCAATAAGCAACTGCTGGCAGGAGCAGCACGTCACATGGCTCCGTTTCTGCTTTAGAAAAGGTCAGCATATGGCATAAACACTTTGCTGTATTATGCAGCCTTGTACTCTGATCACATAACACATGCTTCAGAAAGCATTATGCAATGTTATACTCACTGATTAATGACTGCTTGCACAAGAAGTTTTTCATTACCCTGAATGCTAGCATCCTGGGAATGATTAACTTTGTGACATAACTCTCATCACATAAATATGGAAGATTCAAATATAGCCTCAAAATAACGTGTTTCAGAAATAACTGAACACTTTCTTGCTTAGTACTGTGTACAGTACATGATTAACAACTGCTTTAAACCTTCAGAGTTGAATAGAAGAGCCTATTTGTGAGAACTGGAAACAAGATTTATTTTTAGGGTTTAAAGTTTTACCCAAGATGATTTTTTGCACACAGCAGCATCTCATTCGCAATGTTTTTCCTCCGCTTGTGTAAGTTTGAATTTCCTGAGAAAAATCTGTGCCAACTATTTTCAGTGTTCAGCCAGTGAGTTAAACAGAACAAGTCAAATCTAGCCCTTATTTAGACCAGCAACTGCGTGTGTGTAAAATGACTCAGTCCAGTGTGTTCAGTATTACAGTGTGTACAGTTGTGTGCTTAAATCAGCATAGTTATAGCAGAGTAAATTCCCAATAATTGCTGATTTTCCTTCAAGTAGAGTAAGAAAGCACAGTGTGGTCCTGAATGAAGCAGCTTGCAAACTTACAGTCTGAATGTTGCTACACGTTCACATTTAACATTTTTATATTCTATTGATTTAGCATTCAATGTTCAAATTTTGCAGAATCTTATGTTAAAAAGCATGATGACAGTGCATCACAGATGTTATCATCTTAAGGATGTACAAAAGGGGAAAAGCCTATAAAAAGAAATGTTCGTCACCATATTCCTCCACATATGAAGATTCATCCCCAGTTTTGAAATACTGTCAATTGCTACCAGTTATCTATGTTTCAACAGCTTTGTTAAGGAGAAAGTTGGTTTGCCTATTTGGAAATTGAAGATCAGTTTTCACAAGGAAATAACTGTATTAAACTTCCACTTACTAATTTTCCTTTAAATGTCAGACTGAAAAAAATGACATCTGCTTCTTATGATTCTCTCTCCTGTAAATAATCCTGCTCACAGTCACATTAAATAAAGCTACTTAAAGTCCTTACAATAGGGGATGGGATGTCACCACACTAATGCATGTGTGCCATTTCTTCTGAAATAATCTGCATTGAGAAAAGCTAGAGAAGGTAAACATTGACCTTCAGTATGTTCACTTTAATTTTTGCCTTTTCCTGCATTCCAACTCCTACAAGTAGTAGCAAAGGCTAAAGGAAATGGCCTCTGACTAAGCATTAGCTACCAGCATGCCCTCATTATAGCTGAGGGCTCTTATTCTCGCTTAGCCTACGTGCAGAGCCAGCTAGTCTTTCAGCTGTGATGACGAAATGCCATGCATTTCTTCCTGGAATAGTACGCAGATAAGAGGCCACTTGTTATGCTGAGGTTTCAGATGAACTCCACTAAGGGTTTCAAAACACTCTGTCACAATTATATCAGGTTTCTTTAGCAACAAATTCATTTCAGACACTTGTAAGATAAAAAGGGAAGAGATGTTAGTTTATTTTCCCTTGTGGTTTCACTGTTTAAACCTTTATAGTGTATGACTGGATAGTTTATACATGGCCTGAATTTATTAATTTTCAATAAAACTAGCAGATCAAAATGGATCTGTTCCTTTGTTGAAATTCATGTTATTTGTAGACCCTTATGTGTACCTGTAACTTCAGAGAAGAAACAAAAATCTCATGTCTGTGACATGCTGCTCGAAAGGTCCTGCTGTGCAAACTCAGTTGCTGAGTGAGCTGAGAGTTTTCGGAACCTTGCAGCACAAAAGGTTAATCCTTTATCCTGGGGTTGAGTTCAGGTGCTAGGACGTGAGTGCGCAGTACGAGCCCAGTTGATCTAAGTATCACTTAGCAGCAGTGGGAGGACCTGTTTGTGAGATCATTTTGCAGATTTGGGGCCTGTTTAGGTGATTCCATGCACTAACAAAAGCCGCTTTAGCAGGATCAAACAAACCACAGAAGTGTCCAGACTGTAAAAGCGGAATCTATGAAGTGTTTGATTCAAACCAAGCAATATCCTTAGTAACAGCAATAACCGTATGTTATTGTGAAGAAAGGAATATATTGCCGGGAATATATGACCCATGGATCATGTGCAGGTTACATAGCTCTCTTTGCTCATTCTTAGACACTAATTACACATTTAGAATCTGTGATATGCCCCATTTCCGTTCATTCATTAAGGATGACATTAAGTCAGTTGCAACTTGCCTTTCCATTGGATCTGCATGCCACTTGAGAAGGATGGAGTCAGTAGGATGGAGAGTCTTACGATGATAAATCTGAGTAAATCGCAGCCTAGATAAGTATTTAATATTAAAAAAAACCCACAAAACAACCCAAAATGGCATCTCTCCTTCATCACTTCCCCTGCAGTTCTCTACATTTACTAATATCTCATTAACTGGGAACTAAAAGCAAAATTCAGTTTCCTTTTAAGACAACAAAATTTTCTTTCTCCATTTACATAATGGAATTTGGATCAGGTCTTAAGTCTGTAACCTTATTCCTTTAATGCCTTCCAACTAAATGTGTAATTCCCAGTGAGATCACTAAAATCTTGGCTATTCATAATCTGGTGGTTTTTTTTTTTCTGCAACTGTTCTTCAGTGAAGAGGGTCCCCTTTGAAAAGGTCCAGAGAACACTAGAGTTGTCAAACCCACTACTTCCCTTAATTACCTTTCCCCTCCTCCCCCCCCTTTCTTGCGCTAGTTATTAATTACTCAGAAAAAAATAAGAACAAATTTCCCTCATGAATAAATTATTTGGTAATTGTTTACTAGAGATAGGTGATTCTTGCACATTACTATGAAGAAGTCCTGTCCTCACCAGAACAGGACAGACCAACAAGCCAATATGTTTCTCCATGATTTTTCTAATCTCTTTTTGTCAAAATCTGAAAGCCTAAATAATATTGCTGCAGTGGTCACTAGCAGGTCTTTTAAATGCTAGACGATTAATTTTCACAAAAATTCTAATCCACCAAGTATAAATATGAATTACAGGCATCTCCTTTTTTGAACTGCTGCTGTCATGAGCTTTGATTTTAATTAAATACCATGATGACAAATTTGTTAGAAATGGTACTTGTTAAATACTACTACTTCGAAAGCTTCTTTGTTTTGTAAAACTGGTTGTTTATAAGTCGTCTTACATGTTGTTCGGAGCATCTTGCTGTGGTTTATCTTATTTCTATCTTTAGAAGACTTGATCTTAATGTCTGAAAAAAACGTTTTTTCATAGAGTATCATGGGGAAGAAAAACCCCACAGCGCCTTTCTTGCAAATTATACTAAAAGGCTAACTGCTGTTCTGTGGTTCAAAACCTTGAAATGTTTTAAACTGAAATTACTACAACTGAAAATTTGTCATCTTTACTGAAAGCACAGAACCAGTGAACACAGTCCCACTAGTGCTCGTACTATTGAAACCAATTTTCTTACCTTCTTTGGCCTTTGCCACCTTCTGCCTGTCCTGCTGTGCAATCCCTGCTCCTACTGCCCAGGACATCCCCTGCTGAGGAGAGGGAGTGTGTGTCATCTAACCTAACCACAGGTATGTGCATTTTGTGGATGGAGCCCTCCAAGGGAAAGAGTGGTGACCAAGTTACACAAGTTTTTCTCCAGGAGGGAGGTGGGAAGGGGACGCTAGCTTGAGCCTTTGTCTTCCATCTAACCATTTACAGAAAACTAATGGATTCTCCTCTACCTCTTTCAAGTGCAATTTACATTGTGTAAGGGTTCAAAAGATACCAGGGTGAGGACTGACTGATAGTGATAACATCACTTCGTTTCCTAAGGCTATTGATGCGCTGGTAGAGCATAGGGGATATCTGTGGGGCCGGGTTTTATCTTGTTGTGCAGTCAGTTGTTCGAGCTGTCACAGGCATAAACTCTGCTGAGGATTGGGAAACTGTGGTGACAGGCTTCAGCCAATGAGCAAGAGCCCAGGTCCTAGGCTGTCTTGAACTGACGTAGTGATTCATTGTTATCAGTATCCAAACTAGCTGGACGCAAACCAGGTCAGATTTCTTTACATGCATTTGCAAATCCTAATTGCAGAATAGCTGTAATGGGCGTTTGAAAAAAAAAACCAAACCCAAAACCAACTTTCCCTACAAATCAGACTTCTTTCCCACCTTAACTAAATCCAAGTTAAAGTAAGAAAGGGGGAGAGTCTGCGTTGTGCCCTAAATGTCAGCATTATTCTAAATCATAACAGCAATAGCAATAGCACTTCCCAGTCAGTCATTCTTGACTGAAATGTAAACAGTTTACGATGGTGAATTAATAACTGATAATAATTCAATATAATATTGAACATTTACAGGAGTATTGTGACCCTCCAGTATGGTTTTATGAAATAAACCGTGCTTACAACAAGTACATAATTGTGACTTTCAGTCTTACTGTGGAGAATGTAAGAGTTGGGGGTGGGCTTTTTATGCCTATTAGCTATTCTTCAGATAATTATTTCATTGCTAGAAGCAGATGGTGATTTTTAAGCCCACTGTTATTTTGGTACACTTTAAGAAAAAAAAAAGTCCTAAAAATAGACCCAAGTTACCATATCCAGCAAAAATATGTTGTCAGCTCTGTACTCTGCTGGGCTGAAAACAAATCTGTCAGCAATTTCTTTGGGTTAAAGTATCAGAACATTTGTGTGGGTTTGGTTTTCTTTTTGTTTTGTTTTTTTTTTATTTTTTAAGGAAAGCATTTTAAGTGGTTTTGTAACAGAGTCCATTTAAAGCTTTAAGTATCAACAAATTACCATCTGTTGTTATAAAGACACTTTATCAAATTGATGAGACCTGCACTCCGGTTAATGTTGTGGATCAACTGCATGAATTAGACTTTAAAATCTGAATGAGTCTGAATTCAACATCTTCAGCTCAGCTGGAACAGACATTAAAAACCAGCCCATTTTCTGTAATTATGAAAACGAAAATGAGGGTGAGAGTTATTCATGTGGAAAAAAAGCACTGGTAGTGCATCTTAGTCAAGTAGGGTTCTTATGTTTGCTTTAAAGTAATTTCTTCTATTAAAAGTGTGGTTTGACAGAGTTAATGAATGAAAAAAGAAAAGTCATTTGGATTCCCTGTGCACCTACAGGTGATTGACATAACAGACTGACAGTACAGTATTTGCAGAATTATTTTCAGTATTAGCTCATTTTGGCATAACTGTTGGCATAAGGACTAAATGTAAGGGTTCAGGTAAAAGAAGGTGGTATTTGTTATCTCTATAGCATGTGGACATATCCTAGCATGATGGATGCAGAAAGCTGAACCAAAATCAGATCTCTAAGGTAGAGATTTCATTTTAATGATCTCAGTGCAAAATATTTTGTCTGGCAGCATTTGTGTATCTGAGGTACAGTTCCTTAGGGTCAAATCCTGTGAACTATTAAGAACCCTCATTGTTTGTTGGAGATTGGCAAGATCAATGATTCCCCAAATCAAGACTTTATTTTACTAATTAAGTGAATACTCACTTCCTATCTGAAGGTGCCCAGATAAAGTGTGCTAAATCATGCCAGCTGGCAGCATCAACCCCTTTCCATTGACTCTAGAGGTAACTTAGGCTGCGCAGCTTAGTCTCTCAGTTCACACGTAAGTTACATGCTTACAGCAAGCAGCGTGGCATTTCTTATCAGAGAGTTCAGCATATGCTCTAGAGCAGACCTTCCTTCAAACCCTCTGAACTTCAGTTACAATGCTCAGTTTGAAAAACTCTATATAAATACATTGTCAGTAACATTGGCAGCCATTGCACTGTGAGCTAGAATCAGTTGGGCTTGAAAGCAAATTGACTGAAGTATGCCTGGAGACGTGCTCTAGAGCATGCAAGCTGTCATGTAAAGGAAAGGTGAGAGAGAAAACTTGGATAAATTTTCTGTTGTAGGGTGCTGAAGAGTACACTTACCTCCTGTGTGCCAAAGACCCTGAACTCTGTGCCTAGACCTCCAGCTTTAGCTGTCAGATCCACCTCATGATGACCAACACTGAGTGTACAATGCAGTGTGAGATACTTCTTACAGGAGCCTGATGTTGCTTGCTACAAGGATAGGTAGATTTTACATGCATGATACCGGTGAGCAGGTCATGGAAGTGCTGTAGATTACAGACCATTTCAAGGAATGGTCATACCTGGTAAGGTATACATATAGATACTTTGCTGTCAGTTTGTCATTCCGTGTTTCAGATGTGTAACTGCACTGATCAGTGCCAACCACGTCTGTGTGTTTGTTCGTGCAGTGGAACTGCACTGTGGCCTGTCCCAGGTCTGGCCCTGTACAGCACCCCAGGACCGGGTGGGACAGACTGCGAGTTGGAGGGAAAAAATGGAAACCACATGGCAACAGTCTAATTTCTGAAACATTTTTTTTGTTTTTAGAGTGTTGAACTAATAAAATTTTATTTCAAGAAAACCCTTCTCCTCCTCTACCTTTTAGCCTTGCACAGGGTTGACTTTTTTTGACCGCAATTCCCATTATCCCATTATTATTTTCTAAGTAAGACTGATCCTGAACCTTATTGTCATCTTCCTTATTCCCCAAACATTGATCTTTCTGTTGTCTTTTTCCTGCAATAACAGATTACTTCCCTTCTCACACCAACTTTTTGGTGAGTATTAAAAGCCTACCTTTCCTACACAGTTTTGCTGTCTTACAATCCTGAGATGAAAGAATCTGTGGGACGATGGAAAGTGTGAAAAAATGCCTGCTCCTGCCAGGACAGGCATGTGATTTACGGTGATGCTTGTGCTGAGGCAGCCAGCAGTCTGATGTTTAACTCCACTGATGGTTAACTTCTCTAGGCAGAACCATATAGTCCACTGTGATTTTTAGATAAACTTTTGGTTATGCAAAGTCAGCCACTGTCTTTGTTGGAATTAAAGAAAGAGGAAGATGAAGTGAGAAACTGTTTTTCATGTGAATGTTATGTCATTCACATCACCTTAACCCAATGATGACCTTAAAGGAGAAGAAGGAAAAAAGTCACTAAACAAATAAATTCTTATGCTTTTGTCAGTAGGACTTACTTTGCAAACACGAACATTTGGCAGGTTTCTACATTTTCCTCATCAAAACTAAACTGAAAGCTGAGGAAAAGAATCAAAATCAAAGTTGAGGATATTGAATTGTACTGACCCAAACACACACTGGCTGAAGTCAACAGCGTTTACATGTCTTAGCAGAAGAGAAGGCAGGAGATGAGATCTACCTCCCTAAAGAGAGTCACAAATTTTCTTTTTTAAGGTTTACAAAGAGATCTTTTGAAGAGAACAGGAAATGAGCCAAAATTAAACTACACAGACCTTATTGTACCTAGTATTTTTTTGTAAAAAGATGTAGGCAGATGATAGGTATGTCACTTTGTGTATTTATGTGCATGTATATGTACATGCATAGAGACATGTAAGTGCTTTTCAACAGCTCCAAGTCTCCAGCATGTGTCAGTATCTCCAGGTGCATGTAAGCCATCTGAACCCTACAGCCTTAATTGCATAACACAGCCGTATTACAAAATATTACCACACCAAGTTCGTTTACATTATTTCATAACAAAAAGAAACAGTATTACAGAACATTTTTACCCTTAAGGGAAAATTACTAATTATTTAAAACATTGTCTGTGTGCGTGTTTGTATATGGTGTATAGGGGTATATGAGCCTCATTATGGAAAAATGTAGGGGTGGATTAAAGCAGGATCCGTGGGATACAGCCCCAAGGTCAGAGGAGTTTCAACAGGCAAGAATGTCAAGCTAAGCAGAAAACGCCAGCACAGTTGATTGTAATGAGCTTATTGGGGTGATGTGGACCACTTAACTTGAGGGGAAAGCACCTGTGTGAAAGACTGTCGTAGGCCTGGTCAGAGGACAGGTCACATCCAGAAGACAGCTTTGGTAGACAGCAGATGTTTGTGTCTCTGAGTGGAATCCAGACACTGGCATTAAACTTCTGCATTCTTTAGACAGCAAGTGGATTGCTGACTTCTGAGACAAATTAATTCAGTTATCTGTCTCCTCTCTTCAAATCCACATTTGTTTCTTGCTGCGAGGCAATAATACAATTGCTGGGCTACTGCCTACGCCCTTGTGCATTAGAGATTTTTTTCAGTGTGTAAAGTTTTGTTTTGGTTTTCATGACTGGTAAGAAAAAGAACTGGGTTCTTGTTCCTGTTCATACGATTGCTTTCGTACTTCATCTGGTGACCAAAATAGAGGTCTCCCCACCTTCAGATGGGTGCCCCAGTTTCCCACCTGTGGAGGCTCACTCATTTATACATGCATTCATGCATGCCCTGCGTCCACGTCAGTAATTTGCTGGTCAGTAGTGCAATTCCAGTGGTTTTGAAGATTGTCCCACATCCAGGGTAAAACCTATATCAGCTCCAGCAATGCTGAAAAAGAAGGTGGTGGCTATTACTCTTTGTATCAGCCTGACCCAATGAGTGGAGTAGATGTACACTGACATACATGTGTTAGACTTAGCCCCTTCAAGGGTAGATAGGAGAAACACCTGGCTTCTATCCTTTCAGACTGGCGGCTGGGCCTGAACAACGTGTCTAACGAGCTAGACCGAGAAAGTTGTATGTTATCCTGGAGCACAACAACATTCAACACAATCCTGTAAGGGTTCAGATGCCTTCATGGACAGACAAGGGCTAAGTGTTTTTTTGTTCTGAGGATTGTAATATGGCTGCATAGTTCTTTTCTTGTCTCTGAGTGTCAGAATTTACTTGAGATTAGGGTTTGCAAAATACTGGTTTTGATACGTACTTAGGCCTAATTCTTTTATAGAATAGGGCTTATTTCTCAGTACCCTAATAGGTGATGAAATACGAGATACAAAAACTGCCTGCAAAGTGCATGGAACTCTGCTAGAAGATGATAATGATGTCTGGTGTAACAGTGGGAAATGTAACACATTGTGGCAATGGGCCCTCAAGACTTTAAAGTTAAAATGTGCACCTAGTGTGAAATGCAATTTCTGAAGTGCATTTTAGGGCCTTTTATTCATCTCTCCAGAGTTCTAGATCAATACAGTGAAAGTGAAAAAAAAAAAAATCCCTACAAGCACTACCTGGGACCACAGCACCTTCTCTCCCTCTCATGGAGCACCACCAGGAGGAAGTGTTCTCAGAGGGCAAGGTAGGGTCTGGGCAATGGATGAGGGGAGACTGTCCACAATCTCTTTCTCATGGTTCCACTGTCCTAAATTCTCACCTGCTGAGCTGGAACAGGGGTGTTAGCTTGGTGGGGTGGAAACTTCGATATTAGTCGGAGGAATTCCCCTCACAGGACAGAAAATCCCTTCTTGGGCAGGTGTAGTAAGGGGGCTTGGGAGCAAACATGTGCTCTGCTGCTATCTTTCTCCTCCAGCTCAACTATGTCTGTTACGAAAGGGGTCTTTGTGGTACGTAGATGTGGCCTAGAGCTTGGCAAGTGTCACTAGCAATCAGGATACACAAGATGCTTCTGAGCTTGCTGTTGTGTTGTATATGCAAAGAAGGCTAATACTGCACCACAGAGGGGTGACAGGACTTAATTCCTGTATGTCGTCTTGAGGCTTTCTAAGGCAAAGAAAAGCAGTAAATACTGCTTTTGCAGGGCAGTGCTGGGGAATAGTTTGTGCTTGTGCTCATTCACCTGTTTCCACATAGTACAGGCTTTTTGTGAAATACATCAGGAGCTATATTATTATATAAGTGCACAACTGAAATTTCTCCATGCTTTTGACAGACTTAAATTGTGTGGCAGCTAACACCATCCAAATATTTCCCATGTCTCTGATCCATCTCCTGCAACCATTGCTAGCTTGTTGAGTCTCCACACTCCCTTCTTCTTCCTGCAGTCCCTTCCAGGCACCCCTGTATCTCAGCTACCTGTAAGACAATGTATGACTGACCACTAATAAGACAGAGGCTTCCAGCTGTCTGATTATGCAGGTCATATTTTCATTTGGAAGTGGTGGATCAAGACAGTAACTTAGTATATCATGCCTGACCTGTTTGTTTTTCAGTCTTGGTGTACTACATCTTTTCTCTTTTCTCTTTTCTCTTTTTTCTCTCTTCTCTCTTTTCTCTTTTTTTTTCTCTTCTCTCTTTTCTTTCCCTAAACACAAGCATACCTCTGCAGGTAGAGAAGAAGGCAGAGCTCCAAGGTTGCTCAGGTTACCCATAGCTACTAATAGAGAAGTTTTTGTAAAGAACTTGCTTGCAACTGCAGGTGACAATCAGCTGGACTTAATTTGTGAGTGACTGAAGGGAATTAGACGTGCAGCAGCTGAGAGAGTCTTGCTTTTACAGCACATACAATGTTCCAGCACATCCTCCCCTTCATTACCATTTCTTTGAGTAGGCTTCTCTTATAGTATTCTTTGAACTGACTTGTAGGGCTGTACTTGTCAATTATTTCAATAGTCAAATAGGCGACACCTTCTGCTACCAACTGTTTATATTATCAGAGTTTTCATCCTTGAAAATGAGAATAAAAGGGGTGTATATACTAAAAATTGTCATGTAATTGCATATACCAGCTATCTGCAGAGGCAATGTACATATGCCTATGTCTATTTAATAAGTATGTAAAATAGAAAATGGTACAGACTGTTGCTGTTCTCTTGTTCTCCGAGTCATTTTATATTGGAATTATAATGAACTCACAGCTAAAGTTGAATCCAAAGATTATGAAAAGGGTCAAATTGTTCATGTGCCAGTTTGTAGCTGTATGCTACTAGATTTCTATTACTGGTTTAGGCTAGCGCAGCAAAAAGTAGACCCATCTGTGCTCATGCTGTATGCTAAAATTAACAAATGCTCGTTCTTTGAGTCCAAGCAAAGCAAACACTGTTTCATGGAAAAGTTTTATTAAACTACAGATCGGTTCTCTGTTTTCATCAGTGCTCCAGTCAGCATGCAACCTCTCTCCACCAGAAGCAACTCCAGGTGGCATAGCATTGCTTGAGCTGTTACCAGAACTCTGAAGAGTAGTATCATGTGCAGAGTGCTTGGGCTTCATTTGTACCTCTTCCCCATTAAATAAAGGGTCTGTTTAAAGAGTAAATATTGTGTGGGATACAGTGTTTGGTAGCTGTAGCAGATATTGGTGGCTTTAATGTCTGGAATGGCATAATTAACAATAAAAATGCGGTATACCTTGAATTTAGTACTAATATTTTTGAGGCGGATTTAGAAGAAGTACTTGTTACTCTTCAGGTGAGCAGTAACTGTCTGCATAGCTGAAGTGATGATTCCAGGAAGGAATGATGTGTAATTCTGTGAAATACACATGAACATACTATGTATATTCATGTATCTTTAATACGTCTCTATTAAATACAGACACTAATATATTCATTAATATGTAATTAATAGTCACATATATATCAGTATGCTCATCATACCCTCATACATGAAGCATATTTTAAAACAGTCTTTATGGAAAGAAAACAGCCTCTGTATCTGGCTTTTCAGCTGTCTCCTCAGGACCAGGAAGTGAATTTGGATGTCACGTGTGACTTGTCTAGTGTAATCACTGAGCCTAGCATCTTTCATTCAATGCCAAGGCTAGCAGCACAGCAGTCGTTCCGGTTTTCCTGAGCAGCTCTGCCAGTGTGGCACAGCCCTGCCTCTGGGGCTGAAAGAACAGTTTAATTCCCCTCATTATCCTTTCAGGCTTGTCTGCTGGAGAAGGGTGCCCAGCAGTGATGTTTTTTGGTCAGGAACTGATTTACTTAATCTGCCTGGATTAGAGCAGCAGTGTGTTTCATATGGTCAGCACACGGGTTCCCAGTCAGAAACCTTGTGTGTGTGAGTTACCAAGTTGCAGCTATCCAGCTTCACTCAGTCAGACTGGCATTTTGCAGGGCTAGGGTATCAGTCTTCTGACTTCGGCCAACCAGTCAACATTTAGCACTTGCAACTATGAAGTCAGTCTATAAATTATAGCCTCAGCAAAACCCCAGTGCATAATCTGGCAGCTGGACTGTCATTTTCAGAGAAAGCACACTTCTGTCCACTGTAAATACATAACACACAATTTCAGTGTCATTCTCCGTTTCCTTTTTCAGTCCTCATTGCTTCCTTGCAGTCATATAGTCTTGCAATGAATAAAGTGATACTCTTATTCTTTGTCCTCCTGCTTGGAAGGAAGGAGGATCAAGAAGATGTGGAGAATCGGTGAAGAACACAGAGAAAAAATCCCTACCTTTGCCTTGAATCAGTGGTGTAACTAATCCGGCTTGAATATGTAGATTCTTGCCTGTCCTTTAAAATAGAAGCTGGGTGTGGTGGGGGTACTTTCTGAAAGTAGAGTCTGTACTTCCTAAAAATAAAGTTAATTTATCAGTGTAAGCACTGTGGAGTACCAGAATGTAATCTTCTCCATCTTCAGTGGAATTCAGAGCTCCTTGTCGTTGGTCAGGACGAGGCCGTGAAACCCAAGTAGATATTTTTGGCAGCTTTCAGTAAAAATGAATTCTTGTAAAACTGAATTTTGCCCCATCTGACAGGGCATTTTGTCTTTGTCATGTTGTTTGAAGGACAGAATGCAGGAGATAAACGGGTTGGTTTGTTTTGGGGCTCTCTTGAATGACAAAAGTCGAATGGAAATCCAAATATACTGAAATAATATTAATTGCACATACACAATATACTGGCTTGTATTAGTCATTCAGAACTATTCCTGCTCTGAAAAGGCTGACAATGAAAAGTTTGCCTTATGTGAAGATGTATACATGATTTGACTTATGTGACCTGACTGTGGAAATAAAGTTAACTACCCACATAAAACTTGATAGGACTGGAACTTTCTTCTGCTTTATTTTATTCTTCAGAATGAAAAAGTGTCTTCAGATCTTGAAGTTAATTTATATGACTTCTAATGGGACAGAGTTGATAGAGTTAACATTAAAGGATAGGTCTTAGATTTGTGTCACATGGTTTCTTTCAGCTCCTCCTGTGTCTTTCTCAACCATATGGGTATTGTTCATACCCATCAAACTGAATTTATCTGCGATTACGCACTTAAGTTTCATTAATGCACAGATATTTTTTAGTTCATTTTAGCTGACAAAGTTGTATCATTTCTGGACCCAGTCTATGTGGCACAGTGCAGCACAAATGACCCACGCAGAGCTGTGTGTTGTGGTGCTAGATGTTTCTGGTGCCTACAGCAACTTGCTTCTAAAGCAAGTTAAAGCAGTCAGTGGTATGAACTGTCCTTCATCGGGTTTCCCAGAATGGAACATTTTGCAGTGTTTCTCTTACTGAAATTTCTGTTTCATCAGTGTTTTACTAATAGATCTTTAGCAAAGATGTCGTGGTGTTGCTGCTGTGTAGCGTGGTGTACTTTCCCTCAGCTCAACCCTGTCTCCTGCCCTGACCTGCAGTGTCCTGAAGTGGAGGGCAGAGCCATGCAGCATGACTGTGTGTGTTTCTGAAACCATACCTAGGCTAGTTTTCAGTTTTGAAGGACTTTTCACCCTAATACAGGAAGCATCTTGGGAGAAGTGAAGGCAGTTGCTTGGAGTCCACGAATGTAGCTCTTCTTCGTGTCATTAGTGTTAACTGAGATTGACTTGAAGGCAGCGGGACTGCTGATTCTGCCTTGGGCTGTCTGTCAGAGCAGAACTGGTTCCTGAATGCTGTCTGTCTGTCTGTCTGAGGCAGGACTGCCGGCAGATTGCTAGGTTACTGGCGTACTCTAAACCTATACTTCAAAGCTGACATACTGGCAACAGTTTAAAACTGAAGTCTGGTTATCCATGAGCTCTCTGAAAATGAGTGCTGCTTTGATTGCTCTTGTGACAGAGAGCAAGAATTTGTTTTTTATCATCTGTAGCACCAACTCTGTAGCTCAAAAATCAATATTCTATTCAAATAGAAAATGTTGATGTACCACAACACAGAAAATGGTGTTTTTCTAAAGATATCTTACGGAACCATTGAGCTGTGGCTTGTGGCCTTAAAGTCAAGGCTTTTATTTCCTCTAAATATACTCTATTCTCTTTTCTGTGTGTCTGTCATGTTGAATAAGTAACAGGCAGTGGGCACAGGACCAGGACTCATGTCCCACGTATCATGTAAAACAAAACCAGCAGCTCTTTGAATTGTGAGGCTAGAATGCCATCAGGGGCTTCTTCTGCAGTCACAAGGCCAGAATGAAGGTGCCAGAATCCCGACATAAGAGTTGCAGCCTCTAACTCAAAATGTGCTCAGGGTTTTCTTTTTACATATAATATGTACTAGTCGAGTGCGTACTTGGCGTTGCCTGTAAAAGAGCCTCACTTTTCAAATTTCTTGTTCCTCTGCCTCAGGTTCCTTCTCGGCCATCCCCCAGCCACCCCTCCTCTGTTCCCCTCTTCTCTGTCCTTTACCAGTGCAGTTTTCTCTGCTCTTCTGCTCCACTCCGTCATGGCCAGGGTCCTCCTGGCTGCCCTGGCATTACTGCTGTGCTCAGTGTCAGAGACATGGGCATGGGCAGTGATACACTCCAGTCTTCTCTCTCACCAAGTGGTGCTTTCAGCCTGTGAGCAGCCCCCCAGACTCGACATTCATGCTCTCGTAGGATCCAATTGCTAATCAATCACATGTTGCTTGTGTGCTATGTGCCTGTGTGCTGTGAATGAGAGAGAGAGAACAGGATCTTGTGAGAGTAGGTTAGCTGACTCATATAATTTTCTGGCCTGATATTATCTCATCAACAGTAGATTTGAATAATTCACCAAAGTAATGCTACTACTGCAATTAAAAGAAGGATTATTTGCAAACGCTTTCTTAAATTATTGTGGATCATACTTCTGAGAATACATTAGAAGGTTGATTTCGTGTTACACCTTCCCTAATTCAGGGCTTAATTTATCTAAATTTTGTGGCCTATCTGTTCAAAGGCATGGTTTGGCAGCCCTCAAAATTGGTGTGCCAAACTGTTGATGTCTTTTCCAAATCCAAAGTTGAACAGATATTGCTGACGGGCTGATTGGTGATGCCTTGCGCCTCAGACACATAATGGTTATTGACCACCCGAACAGTGACATATGGAGTTCCCCATCTGCTCATGTTCCACCTCTGGCATGTGTGCTGTCAACTGCTTGCTCTGGCAAGTAAGAAAATACCCCTGCCCTTTAGCAAGAAAGATGGATTTTGTACATGTCTAAAGAAACCAAATCCTATGATGTCATCTGCAACAATTAATATGTCATGAATGTAATCGTTTAAATGACATTCCACAAGATTTTTTAAAAAGATTAAATTCTTTTCAGGTTGCATTATTATAGTTATCTACCTGTTGATTTGAAAGAAGTACAGTTGATTATTTTCTTTCTGGCCTGCCCTTGCTAAGCACCTAGAGGGTAGTTTTTCAGTGAGGATTAACTAAATTCCCTTCAAAATGTAGCTGTTGATCTCTCTTCTCTGATGTTTTCTGTTTTGATTCTTAAATACTGTGATAAATGTTAGGGTCTATTAAGTTTCAACTTTCTATTTTTATCCGTTGGTAAACACTACACCAGATGTGGGCGTGAAAGACCCTGAGAAGCTGAGGGAGTTCTGCTTTTATTCAACAATTTTAACTTTCATAACTGAGAATTTCAGCTCATTTTTTAGAGTTGTGTATGTGCTGGTTTGGTTTTTTTTAAGAGCTGAGAAAAACAGGCTTACGCAACTTAGTTTGCCTAAGTGCAGTGAGTCATTCACATTTCTTTTTTGCGTGTGTATCTGTGTGTGTGTTGTATCGCTTTATATAACCTTTCTTTGAAAAAGTACTACTGTGAATGCTAAGAATATATTTTCCCTGTAAAACAAAAAAGAAATGTGCATATTAGGCAGATAGCTACTTCTCGGTGATGTGTCCTCATAGATGCTGTTCTCCAGGAAGGCATTTTGGTGATTCTTCTTAAGGCTCTGGTTCTTCAGTGGCAAAGTTTATGCTGGTATATGAAGGTGTAAGGGGAAGGCCAGGTAGCTCTATCCTTTCCCCTTTGTGGGCAGAGCTGTTGGTAACCCTACGTGATAATGTTGATTATGTATATGCATATATTTATACAGTGGTTTCAAATGTGTGTAGTCCTTTCAGCATACTGTAGCTTCTGCTTTATCACATTGGTTCCTACCATCAAGGGAGGAGTGGAGCTTTCAGAGCAGAGTATGTGCATTGTGCATGCGCAACCTCCGTGCATTTTTGGAAGAAATTTGGGGCTTAAATTCATTACGGAGTTATCAGACACAGGTGGAAAGCATCCTCCATCAAGCACACTTCCAAAGAAGTCCTCTGGAAGGCCTCATCTTTTTTGACACGACTTCATAACTCTGTGTGATCAAAGGTACCATGAACATCCAGCTGCTTGGAGTTTATTGTTTTGAATGCAATTACAGGTATTGTCAGTACAGTTTAAGTGCTAGAATTGCTGTTTTCTTTTATGTTTATATGTTTCAGACATGTTTTCCTTGACATCTGATGGATGGTGCTATGTAGCTGTGGCAGGGAACTCACTGTTGGTTTTCCCAGAAAGGGGGGAGTGTGGTTCCTGGTGCAGAGATGTGCTCACAGGTCTTCTCCTTGTCCTCGTGGCTGTTCTGAGGCTTGCCACTTCATTTCTCTCCAGCTCTCTGCTGTATCATCATGTTTTCTGACCTGATGTACATCCTCTCTGGCCATGCTACAAATCCTTCCCAGCATGGAGAGTTCCCCACAGCAGTTTCATACCGATTACTTTATGCACACTCAGAAATCCCTCCACTCTGCTCTACAGCCCTGTGTTTTACCAAATCATATTCAGGGCCTTTTCCTTTCTATAACCTGATTTTTACTTCCATTAAAATACGTCACAGTTTTCATCTAATTTCAGTGGCACCCTATGTTTTATTCAAGTAGCATTGTCCATCCTCTTCCTTATTCACTCTTGTGGCAACATTTTGACGACTGCAGTAGTCACTACAATAGAGATACTGTGTTTTCAGTCTGATACAGAACAGATGTTTGCAGTAGCTAGATAAGGCAGTGTTCATTCTTAATTCATCATCAAGAAATTGGATTCACGTAAGGAATTGTAGTACCTGTCTAGCTTCAAAAGCATAAGCAATTTTCATGAATGTACTTGCGTGTGTAAAATGAGGCATACACTTAGATTCCTTACTGGATTGATGTTCAGAAGAGCAGCTCTACTGGTTTGGGCTCTAAATGTAATTAACATACCCAGAGGCAAAAATACTGAGTAGGAGTCACATAGATATAACTGTTTCCTCCAGCAACTGTTGACAATAAGGCACCTCCTTCACTCAGCAGATAATAATTGGCATGACATCTGGAGATAAGAAAGATCTCTGAACTTGTGGAGCTCTGTATGAATAAGAAAAATTTCCTACTCACACACAAAAAAACTACAATTGAGAGCAACTCTTCATATTTAATCCCTTTAAAGGGGTGTTGTCTCTTTGCACACAGTTGTGGACAATATCTGCATGGGCATAGTAGTTATTCTCACCACTGTTTGTGTCAAATAGCCCCTTGTATGAGCAGGTAAACAACTAAGTTGCCTACACCTTTGTATTAATCATGAACTCAGATGTGGGTTGTGAGAAATGGGAGCTCTTAACAATAAAATCACACAGCAAATTTTTTAACATTCATTCTTGTGCTTCAAATGCAAGGGCTTAAATTTGGTAGTCCTCAAGATAGCCCTTGAAGCCCTCTGTTTCTAATCAGTCCTCTGTCCCTAATGGGCATTATCCTTGTGCCCATTTTTATGTCCACGCTGCAGAATTCTATTACATATGTTGGCCATAGAAGCCAATAATACAAGCCAGCCACCTCAATGTACCACACATTCACTGTAAGTGTATCGGGAATTTTAAAAGTCTCACTAGAAGGGGAATACCCACTTGTGTAAAAGAATGGCCCTGTAATGGTACACTTGTGTGCACTCCAGACACAAAGATGGGAGTCTCGAGAAATGGGATGGACCGAGCACATAAGAGATCATATGGTTTATTCAGGGAAATATATCCTCTGTTCTTAAAAGGCATTGAAGCTTGACTTGAAATGAAAGTTTCTCTTCCTGCTATTGCCATTTTGCAGATTTTTTCACATAATTTAGTGCAGAATCAAAGATTTACTACTTACAGAAAGAAAGAAAGAAGTAATTAACAGGCAGGGCATTAAAGGAAGGAAGAAAAGCTTCACAAGGCTCAAATTAACTCTCCTCTGTTTTTCTGTCGCATCCTCATCTGACTGCTTGAGCACCACTCACTAGAGCTAAATTTCTAGCAATTGGGTTCTAGAAATTTCACAGGAGTTCAGCACAAAGTAAGTTAACTTTCTATAACCATGATAAAGTAGGAATAATTACACTTTAAGTGACCCTTATGAGACATTTCCAGCTGCCGGGAGTAGAAATCTGGGTCACTACTCCACTGAGCAATAATGTAAGACATCAGGACACTGCTGTATTCCAGATAAAGTAAATTGCCCTCTTCCTACCGAAGTCAAAGGAGTGATCCTGCTCATGGCCACAAGTGAGTTTGTTCTGAGCTTGTCTGAGCTCTGTCAGTGATATGTTTTCTATGCATAAACCACAAGGCTTGTTAAGCTTTACATTTTAATATATTCTTTACTTACTGACACGCCTTTGCTTCCTGTTCATTTTAAAGGAGTTTTTTAAAGATTGCCTTCTATATAGCAGGAAAACTGATTCACTCTATTTTGGATGTCAGTGAACTGAAATTTATGTGAAACACAGTACGTCCTTCATCTTAACCTGCTGCTATTACTAAAAGCGTATTGCCAACAAGTTAGCTCAGTAGCAGAATAGACAGCATGGCCATCAGCTTATTTCTAAACTTTACTTGTAAAGCTTCTTCTGTAAAATTCCAGAGTGCCATGGAGAATTTCCTATCAAAAGGAATCGAGGAGAAGAGCATTGTTTTACCCCAGGCATATTCCTTGGGTGGATTTTTGGCACTAATTTAACCTGGGATGTAGAAGCCACCCCCATACCAAGCTCCTGCAAGGGTATCAGATTACATTAACACATATCAGGAAGCAAGTATTCAACATTACCCACCTTGGTTTGGCTCACAGGAACAGGCTTGAAATAATGTGTTTGAAAAGTCCGTTTTAGAGGTACATGGGAGGGGAAAAACAAGCTTCAGCAACCTATTATTGGAGACTTTTTCTTGAATCATTTTTTATTTGTGAGCCAAATACTGCAGTAATTAAGCTGCAAAATTAAGGGAATCTGCTTTGCTTTTAATGGAAATTAACATTGGTTTTCTCCAGGCATTCAATCACTTAACTCAGTTGTCTTTTTATATTATTCAAATGTGATACACATTAGTCAAACATAAGTGGTTGAAGAATCATGTTGCAGAATGCCTCTTGAGAGAGAAGTATGTTATAAACATTTCTACTAATGGAATATTTATGTTAATGTAAATTAACTCCATAAGGGTGGCAAATCCTTTGAAAGGTGAACATGAAGTTCCTGCTGCACAATGGATGCTTTTATTATTTCGTTACTTGTACAGCACAAAGAGCGGTGTACAGACTTCTGCTGTAGCCAACAAGGACTTTGCCAATACAGTTTGGTGACCCTCAAGAATCAAGGCCTGTCGCACACTGAAAATATAATGCAGATTTGTGTGATGCTGAAGACAGGAAGGACATTTTGCAGAAATAGTTGTAAGAACTGTGATCTGAGGAAAATTGCAAAATTAACTGAATCTGTAGGAGAGCAGAACAAAACAAAGAGGTAGCAGATTTAATTAGATTGATAGAGATAGGATCATTTTGGAGCAGGTGATCAGTTGCCAAGAATATAGGGATAGGGACCTAAAAATGGCAAGAAAGACTACAGCTATTGTCGTCTCTGTTTCCTGTAACCCAAGCTATGGGCATTTGCTTAGTGGCATGAGATCTGACAAATGTTGGAGTGATACAGAGGACTGGTAGCAGACCTTGCCTGGAAAGCATTTTCATAGTTACAGCTGAATTCAAGACCCAGGCACTTTCCAGAGAGCGATCTAAGGCAGGCTTCCCCACTGGAAGCAACTGCTTTGTAATCCCTGGCAGATAACCTGTCTGCAAACTCTGAACTTTTGTATATGCCTATGTGTATATACATATATATATGGTACACACCTGAATCCTGCCATGAGGCTGAAGGTGGGCATGACAGCTTCAGGGATGGCAAAATGGAAGAGACAGTGCAGAAGCCTACAGAGCCATGTCTGTTGTAATAGTCTCCAGCTCTATCTCTATGCTTTTGTGCATAAGGGGAAACAGAAGCCCTAGAGGTTAGGGAAGGGCAAAGTCTGGTGAAGTTGTGCCCAGGGTTTCTAAGCAGGTGGGGATTTACCCAGCTGCCTATTTTGAAGTCCACTATCAAATGTAAGAACAACCTGCTAAAAAAACTTCGTATCTTTGGGGGGGTTGTTTTCTTGTTTGTTTTTGCAGCATGTAAATTTGTTATCAAAATGATTTATATTGCACAAAGTGCTCTTTCAACTGTGTTTTATTAATTCAGGAACAGCAATGATAAGATCTAGTTCTTTCCAAAGAATTTGGTATGCCACATCTCCCAAATGGGATCAGATTACAAAGACAGTTCAGCTCCCAGTTAGGCTCTTCAGTGAAGTGGTTAGATTTTTGACAGCACTCAGCATCCAGTGGGTCTGGTGTTCATTTTCAGGAATGGGAGCTGGTGAGCACATCTGAAAATGTAACCTTTTGTACTTAAATATTTGTGTGTCTTCTCCCAACCCCATTTTCCATGAAGTTATGTGATATTTCTTCGTTGTTATTTTCAGAGTTTGTTTCCTTGCTTAATAAAACAAAACTAAATAGTCCTGCAAAAGTTCCACTGCATTTCTGTGCAGCGGGATTTTCATATTTTTGTGATTATTTTTTCATACTTTTGTGATTTTCATGATATTTAAAACCCAAGTGTTCATAAATATGTGCACAAATGAAACCACAAATACCATGATGAGTTACACAGTAGTGATAACTCCAAGTACAAATATTAAATTTAAAATGTAAGTTGTTATTTGTATAGCAATTAACATGAATGCCTGATGAATCACAGTAAATCCACAAACACGTGCTGAACTGGGATTTTTGCATATGTAAATCCAGTTGCCTTAATGCCTTGTTCCTTGGATAAATATGACAGTTTTATGTGGCTTATATCTTTCCAAGAACTACAGATTACTTTCTTCCAATGGAAATCAGTATGGTGGCCTAACCCACCTTAAATATTCCTCTCTTCCAGATTATTCTTTAATTATGATTTTATCTCTTGAAAAATCCTCCCATTTTCAGGTGTTGTGGAAGTTAGGTTAGGTTCTAATCCCTGATGGATACCTGTGAATACTTAAAGAGATATACATCATATAGACAGATGGGTATGCTGATGATGCCAGATGAGTCCAAGACACCTCTAAAATCATTGTTGCCAGTGTCACATGCAAACTTTTTTCTTTCTAGGAAGACTTTACTTATCAAATTGTCTCTGTTACTGTCTTTCCCCACAACTCTGTCTTCACCCTGATAGCTCTGCTTCCAGTCTTCATGGTGTACACCATGCCTTTGGCATTGTCCCTGTGCATCTCTCCCAACTTCTCCCTATATGTTGATGCCATTTGTGAGCTTCTCGTTCCAGCACTTCTGAAAGACCTGCTTTCTCTGCTGTGCCAAAAAGGCACTCATCTCTGCATTAACTGTCCTCAGCAAGAAAAGCCAGCTTCAGTCACGATTACTTTTGTTCCATTCTCTTTCCTCTCATCACCTGTCTGACTTCTATCACACTTCCTTTGTCCTCCCTCTGTTTGTCAAGTCAACTTCTGTAGTTTCCATGTGTTCCTGGACAAGCAGCAATTCTTTTGCTTGCTGCTGTAGCATGTCTGGCACGTACTGGAGTTCAGTGTATTAAGAAGTTTATTCTGATATAGGTAGTGATTAATAGTCGCAACAATTCGTGAACTGTTACTGGTCTATGTCAAATGTCTTAGGGGCCTCTGTTTCATCCTTATGAATCACTACGTAGGCAATAAACATGGGTAACATGCAAGTCAGAGTGAAGGCAAGCAACAAGCTGTGACTTCTGCTTTTCACTGAATTCTCTTTAAGTGTTACCTCATCTTCCCATGCCACCCCCACACCCTTAATCTGTTCACATACTCCTTGCCTTCTTGGTCTGAATCTGAGCTCAGTGGGTCAGGGCCTCTTTATGCTGGTGCTTGTTGCTACTCCACTTAGCACAATGATCCGTATCTTGCCTCCTCCCAGAGTTCCTGAATGTGATGTTAATGCTTCACTATTTAGGAGGTAATAGCAACAAGGGTGGCCCAGGACGGAGAGGCACAGAGGCTTTAAGCTGATCTTACGTTGCCCAGAAGTGGTCTCTGATGCGATGAATGGAAAGGGGTGGGTGGGATGGGAGTCTTCAGTTCCCCCCACCTCAGCTGAGCTCTGCCCATTTCGCGGCCGTTTCCAAGGGTTTCGTTCCTCAGGACAGGCTGTCTGGCCCCTTTCACAAACACTCAGATCAGTTTCAGCACATGAAAAAAGAAAAGGTCTGGTTGCATGGAGCTGGGGGAGAGGCAGCATTGCATAGCTTCAGCAGAAAGCTAACCTTTCCTTCCACTGCTCTTCTGCTCTTCCCCCTCCTCCCACTGAGCCCTGCAGAGAGAGATTAGCAATCAAACTGTAAATCCCCAAGTACAGAAAGTAGTAAACCTCCCATCCCCTCCCCAAGAGGACATGTATGCTGACAACAGCCTCATTCAATCTGACACCTGTTTCACTTTAAAACAGGCCCCTATAAATAGAGTGAATGTAACCCTAGGTGGCATTGCAAAATATTATGGAAAATGCGGCTTACAACCCTGTGAAGAAGGGGGAGTAGAGAGAGTGGGGGTGGGCAAGACACTATCTACCATAAAAACCTGGCAGCTTCATGCAAGGGCTGTTGCTTTTAATTTAAATGCTCATTTCTTATTCTATTTTCAGATCCTCTCTGGGATTTTAGGAATGTTGAGACGTGCTGGTTATAAAGCCCAAAGTACAAAATGGTCACGGATGGCTGGAATGAGGCATGTTCTAATGGAAACAAATCACTTGTCAGTAAGCAGCCTTCAAACTTTTGAACAAAAGCTCAAAAGGGTCAGGGAAAAGACATGTTTGTTGACTTAAAATGGCTGGATGCAGGTCGTCCGAAAGGCATAAGCTTCAATACTGTTGAGGTAACTCTTCAGTTCTATGTAAAATTGGGGTTTAAAATGAGGTTAAGTACTTTGATGGCAACCACAAATTGAATGAGCAACTTACATTAAATAGAAAGCTTACACATGTATAAACTGAAGTGTGCATACTACTGAAATGTAAAGCACATACACCACTGCAAAACAGCTGCAGAATGAAGCTCAGTTGTGGAAGCTACATTTAGGTGTATAGATAGTGAATGTTTGTGAGGAAGACTATATCTACTGAAGTTTAGAAGGGTGACCAGTATTCCTGTAATGTAAAAGTAGATGTCTGTGATTAATTGGTATTTTAGTTAGTTAAAATAGTGTAGCTTAGCTTTATAGTGATTTGAAGATAAATCCAAATCCTGAGTCTGTTTAGTCAACTTTCTGTAGGTTTCAACCCTAAATGAAATTCTGCAGTGCTATTGTTAAAATTTTTTATTTGCTCGCAAGACCCATAATGAGGTTCATGACCCCTGGACCAACTATAATGAGGGATCAGCCCTTCTTTTTCCTGTGTAATATTTTGTGTTGCTATGTAAAATGAATAATGTTGCTCTATAATAACGTGTAAGGTGGATGAATTATAATCTTTGCAGAACTTCATGTTGAATCTCCTAATTCTATTGTAGCTTAGTTTCATAAGAAAACACGACTTATGCAATCTTTCTTTGTCATCAGTCTGTCTGCTGGTCCCCCTCACAAGCAGCTTCTGAGCTTGTTCAGTCTTCAGCTGGATTTGAAGAGGGTTTACAGATAATTACGTTTTGACTAGATTTGTGAAAACTGCTTTCTCTCTAGAGGAAGAGAGGCAGAGACAGTGCCTCTGTGGAGGGGAAGGCAGGTAAAGCATAGGTATCAGCTAAGCGGTCAGCATGGGCGTCTTTAGCATAGCACACACTGTTTTCCACATACAAAACATGCATGCATCAGGGATACAGTGGGGACTGAGGAAACAGGTTTGGGCAGAGGTGACTGGGGAAAGAAAGCTGATGGGACAAAGACGTGACCTCCGTAAGTAACCAGGTTTCATTTCAGTGTTCACAGAATAATTTCTTTTTCATATGGAAAACAGCAGCAGAAGAAAAGGGAATAACTCTGTGTGGTAAAATGGTATGTGTGAGCTTCAAAGCGCAAGGCAGGCTTTTGGTGTTTCTGAGGTTTACTCCGCTAAGTAAACATTATCCTGCTTTAAAAGGGAAGAAACCGAGACACTTTCTTCACAGAGATTTGACTTGCTCAAAGGCACCAATGACTCAGCAGCAACCAGGTACAGCATACAGACATGTTTAGGTAGCTTAGAATCATAGAATCATTTAGGTTGGAAAAGACCCTTAAGATCATCAAGTACAACCATAAGCCTAGCAATGCCAAGTCCACCACTAAACCATTTCCCTAACCACCACATCTACACATCTTTTAAATACCTCCAGGGATGGTGACTCAACCACTTCCCTGGGCAGCCTGTTCCAGTGCTTGATAAACCTTTCAGTGAGGAAATTTTTCCTGATATCCAATCTAAACCTCCCCTGGTGCAACCTGAGGCTGTTTCCTCTTGTGCTTTCACTCGTTACTTCGGAAAAGGGACTGACACCCACCTTGCTGCAGCCTCCTTTCAGGCAGTTGTAGAGAGCGACAAGGTCTCCCCTCAGCCTCCTCTTCTCCAGACTAAACAACCCCAGTTCCCTCAGCCGCCCCTCATAAGAGTTGTTCTCTAGACCCTTCACCAGCTTCGTTGCCCTTCTCTGGACACGGTCCAGCACCTCAATGTCTTTCCTGTAGTGAGGGGCCCAAAACTGAACACAGTACTCGAGGTGCGGCCTCACCAGTGCCCAGTACAGGGGGACAATCACCTCCCTAGTCCCGCTGGCCAAGTGTGGCCAGCAGCTTACACAGCTTCCTTCTGTGTAAACCTTCACCCACCATGTGTCCTAGCCACCCCAAATATTCTCCATCCTCAAGGCCCTGGAGCTCATCAATGCTCCCCACTCCTTGCCTTTTGGGTTGCTCTTTGAGTACTTTAAGTCTGCATCTGCTAGTAGTGCAAGAGGAAAGCATTGCCTGTTCAAGCCCAGCAATTTCTTAACATCCACAAAGGCTGTTTTATGTGTTGCCATGACAAGGAAAACAGCTTCCAAATGCCACTGGTTGTTTTGCTTCTGCCAGAAATGAGGCGGTGTTTCTGAAGGAGGATTGTGAAGCAGCGAGGTAGCCTGCAGAGAGCTCCAGGCAGTGCGGACAAGAGTGGTCCTGGTACCGGAGTTAGCCTGTTTGAAATTAACTTGGGTTTGTCCATAGTATCCTGCCCTGCTCACCTGTCTTAGATTTGGCAGCTGCTTGCTAGTCATTGCTGTTTCATACTGCTCTTTTTTCCTGACCTGTCCATCACCTGAAGGACTGTTGGAGACTATGGGGAGGAGTAATCCTGGGAGGCACTCCATGTCTTCTCTTCAGGTGCCACACTGCCTGGCTGGAAGCTTACTGGCAGTTTGGGCTTCTCAGCATTGTTGAGGATGGGTTTGCAAACACCTTGTATTTGGATTGGGAATGGCATTGCCTTTACGGTACTGAGCATGGCTTCAGTCCTGCTGCACCACTGAAGTGCTGTGTTGATGCCAGGTGCTCTATCGTAGACTAATCTGGGTGCTGGAGTAGAGGAGGGCGTGGAGGGAGTAAGGATTGCTCCCAGTACCATGATTAGTTTGTATATAGGAGTGCAGCAGCACTGGGAAAGTGCTAAAGGCGGGGGGTGGGGCGGGGCAGGCATACTACTGCAAATTGCTGCTGCATCTTCAGTAAGACACGCTGATTTCTCTTTGCCCAAATGAGCATCAGATGGGGAAAAACACTTTTAGAAAACTTAAGCCTTGATAGTACATTTATTTCTGGGACAGAATTATGCCTGCTGCTCATGTGACTTGAATGTAACAGGCTTGTGCGCACACACACAGAGCTTTTGATTTTTATCACATGGCTGCCAAAAATAACATTGAAACATCTAAGTTAAGCATGCCCTTATAACACAATGGCACTTCATTACTGTTCAGGGCAGCTCAAGTTTCCTTCTGAGCATATCACCAGCAGGCAATAATGGAGGAGTACAGAGGGCAAGTAAAAGGAACAGTGCAACCTCTTGGCATTTTATCCTAAATGTCAGGCATGGCCAGTGTCCCTTGGTGAGTTCCCCAGTGTATGGATTTAGCATCTTCAGTAATTGTCTCTCACTGTGTTGAATTTAACATAAATACGGTAGTATAAATTGGCTGCTTCTGGAGTTTTCCCCAAATTACAGCAGTTGGTCTTATGAATAATTTCTCTCTAATCAGCTGAGTCTCTCTTTCCTCTGTAACTCTTCTTCTAATCTTATTTTCATAACTTGCTACTTCTCTGACTTTCAATTAACACTTCATCTACGTTCTTTACTTAGACACAGTAGGTGTAGCCTTTTGAAATTCTTCCCTAATGTGATTTTAGTGCCGTCACTTCAGTTAGGGGCATGGTAATGACTAACCTCTGCTCCTGTAGCTCTGTTGCTATGTTGCATAATGACTTTTCAGAAGTTCTGGATTAATGCAGGTCACTTGGTAATTTGGGGCCACATAGCAATATGATGCCTGGAAAAAATCCATTTGTAATCTGAAAGATTTTATGGAACTGTTGGGTAACTTGAGGAACATATAGTTAGAATTCTGTAGAGTGAGGATGGGTAAAAAAAACCTGATAAGTATCACTTAAAAAAAAAAAGAGTTTTATTTCTTAACTACTCTTCTCACAATACAACATCCTAGTAGCTCCAGGTAAGAGCAGGTGTTGCAAACAAACACTTCTGCTCTGGAGTCCTGTTTCTGGAGTCCTGTTTCTGGAGTCCTTTCACTTACCAACGCTCATCCTGCATGTTGGCACAGCACACCCTCTGCTCCGAGTTTCCTTGCTAAATGTGCCAGGTGTGGTGCTGCCATAGAAAATCTTGCTGTGCCCTTTCCTCCATTCTGGCCTGTTCTAGCCTGTATGCCATCTGGCAGCTGTCAAGAGGTAAACAAAGTAAGCAGAAAGAGTAAATCCCATGGTCTTCTTAGCAAGTAGTTTCTTAGGAAGTTGATGGAGGAAAACACAGCAGCTAATATCTATAAATTGTGAGTGTTCTTTCTGTCTAGAATATAAGTTTTTTTCCACCCTGATAACAAGATTATTATTTTTTTTCTTTAGTTCATTATATAATAAGAATTAAAGATGAGATCATGATAGCAAGACCACAGCAGTTATCAAGGAGTGTCTTGGAGCACTGAGTAGCTGGCATGGTAGAGAGGGTTGTTATGAAATTGTTTTTAAAAATAATTCTGGAATCCTGCCCCTCTTTCTGCTTATTTTAAGGTTCATATGCAATGTGTTGAATGTCTATGTCCTGAATTATGCTGCTAGTGGATCCTCCCAGCTGGTCTGTCCAGTAACTGTTGACTAGTACGATCATGTTTCCGTGTTAAACTTTAAAAATAATTTAATGATAGCTATGTTTAGTGACATCATTTTAGCACCCATATGACTTAACTCTCCCTTGCACTTTGCCTGAGACGGTACAACAGCTGCATTGTACCCATATACGTTCCATCACACAGACAAATTTTTAGAAAGAGGGAATTATACTGTCACAGATCACTGCATCTTCCTCAGCTGTATAGGCTCTAGTTTCACTAGAGATGCTTGAGCTTTCTTTAGTCTTCATAAGTCTTTTGAAAAAAAAGTTAAGTTTCCTAAAGCAAAGGCTGCAATGTTTCCTTTTAATAGCATTATTCCTTTCAGGGTGAAAAACATGAATTTGGAGTCAGAAGATTTCTTCTTAAAATGGTGTATTGCCTTTATTATTGCTTAAGTGATACAGGGCAATATTAATAGGTTTATTCTTTGAAATTATTATTATTATTGAAATAATAGTTTAAAGATATTGATCTTCCCCTTAGAAATCTTTTGCACAAAGAACCTCTATTGTTTAGGGACAATTATTTCTGGAAAACCTCCTATCACCTGTCTTCCCTACCTAGCTGCTCTGCTATTTTCATGCAGCTGTGATTGGGTATCAGTTTGCATGTTAGCAGTTCTGTTTATAGTAAGATAAAATGCACCATAGTTACTGGCCAAAGTTTACTCTTAGCTACATTGCTGACAATTCAGGGTAAGTTGGCTAGTATCATTGACAGATGCAGAGCTGTGAACAGAATTTGTTTGCCTTTTTCTATTGATCAGGGATTTCTTTTTCTTCATTTAAGAATACATTCTTTTCATTCCCATATGTACTGAAATAGTGTTTCTCATGGCCAACATCAGACTATTTTTCCATCAAGTAAGAAAAGCTCTTGCTGCAGATAATGGCGTAATCTCCTGATGTGGGTGGAAGGGCAGTCTGTAAAAAATGAATATTAAGTGTGATGTCTCACGTGTATCTCTAACTGTCATGTAATAAAAAGCCCCTCTGCTATGCCTTATGTTTGTATTTCACAGGACAGCTAGTTTAGAGGATTCTGTCAAAAGTTTTACACTATCTTTACCATGGGAGAGATGGGGGAACTATTTTGCCCCACTCCAGCTCCAGTTCAGGTACAAAGCTGTCATATTTTAGTCTTCAGGTCTGTGTAGCAAAGATGTCTGAGCAAAGACCACTCAGGGCCATGCATAGATTTAGCCATCCCTGGTGTCTCTCCTTTGGAAGTCCAGGTTGCAGACTCATCCTGTAGGTAAACCTGGCTGTGCTGTCAGTTTCACCCCGGAGAGGGTGATTTTCTTTATCTAATTTACATGACAGGCATACGTCAAAATCTGTCCTGAGGTCTCCAGTGGCAGGTGACAAAGCTGAGGTATGAACAAAGAGAAGAGGTGATAACACAAGCTGTGTAATCAGTTATCAGATCCTCAGAGCTGTGGTCTTCGTCCTCCGAGGGAGGAGCAGCCGCCAGGCTGCTAGGAGGTCTGTGTGGTCTGCCACAGCTGGCTGCTAGCTACTGTTCGCATCTGGTTATAAAATCCATTCTGGTTAATAATAAATTCAGTTAAAAACTAGCTAAATAAAACAGCCTGACGTGGCTTGTCAGACACAGTATTGTGTCGGGAAGCCAAAAGATGCTTTTGCTCCCAGTTTTCTCAGTCTTGTTTTGTAACAGTAGGCAGATTGCCCCCACCTCCACTCAAAACAAATCTATTGTCAGTCCTGCTTGTTAGACAGACATTCAGAAGAGGCTGAATTTCAGGATGTGCTTGTGTGGTGTCCAGAGAGGCCTTGGTCGAGATGGGAGCCTCTAACGCTGTATGAGCATCTGTGCTAGATATCACTATTACAGCACAAAATGAAGTCTTTGGGTGACGAGTCCCTAGCTGTCTCTCTAACCTTCAGTAGGTTTGGGAGGCAGCTCAGTAAAACCAGTTTTCGTAGAAGAAATCAGATCTCCAGGGAGGAGAGAGTGAAATGAGAGGGACAAGAAGACTGACACTTTTGCCTGAGTCTTAACTCAGGATAGAACTCAGTAAGAGGTTTGGGGTGTGGAGTAGAGCCTGCTTTGAGCCATGCAAAGGCATGATGGTTGCAGCTGACGTAACAGGAGACGGCAAATCAGCAAAGTGGCTCAAGTAAGGGTCCAGATTTTTTGCCTGTCCTCTATGGCCATGGCAGGTCAAAGCACAGTTATCCAGGCTCAGCTTGCAGAGCTGAGGGATTGTCATGCATGGGGCCTTTGCACTCTGCCCAAGTTGTGACTGACCATGAATGCAGAAGTGATTTCCCCTCCTGCTGGAACTGAACGCTCCCTGCCTTGATCCCAAGCCCCATGGGAGAAAATTGGAAAGCAGATAATGAATCAGTTTCACTTCTTCTTTACTCAGTTGTAACTGTGAAGTAACTCAGCTGAAACTGGAGTTGGAAGATTGCAAAGCTGGTGTTAGTGAGAAGAAAATGAGGCCAATATGTTTTTCAGTCCAAGCAAGAAGAAAAGCCGGGCAACTTCATGAGGGCATTTGCTCAATCTCTTGTAAAAATTTAAAGAAGCGTCAAGAGAAGACTGCAGAATATGTTTTAATAATGTTAACACTTTATTTTATTTCCTAGCTACCTTGTTCTGTTCTTGGCCCTCCACTAGAGGTAAAACATTGCGAACTGGCGGAGTCCAGAAAGCAGCCATGAAAATCATTAGTGGAACGCTGTCATTTGGTTTGCGAGGAAAGTGCTTGTGGCTGACTGGTAGAAAGTGCTGTGAAAGAGCCAGTTAGCATTATGGATGGAAGTGAAATAGAGATTAACAAGATTAAGATTATTTAATTGCCAGACAATACAAAAGCCAAGATATGTCATATAACAGAAGGTACAGTGCAGAGGTGAAGATTTAGTTGCATTTATTAATCTTTTCTCTAATGCAATCACCTAAGTACATACCATGAAATGTAAAGGCAATGCTTCCAAAAGGGCAGAAAAAAGAGTATTTCTAATGCACTGCATAATGATGATATAGAGCATCACAGTTAGCATAAAGGACTTTAAAAAAAACCAGATGAGACATGTGTCCAAACAGACTGAAGTAGACACTTGAGTTCCATAAAGCAAATGGGCACTGCAGGCATTTACCTTTGTTTGTGAATTTTGGCCCCCTGAGGGCTGATCCTAAATGGGTGATTTCGCTTAAGTTATTCCACTTACTAACCTGATTTGCCTGTGCAATTGTAGCTACCTTGCCAGCTGGCTGAGCTGCAATTCTAGGTAGGGAATGCTCAGAGCAGTAACTCTTACAAATGTGGCAGTGCGTGTAAAAATGAAGGGACAGAGCTTCCATAGCTATGCTAACCGAGCAAGCATTGTTTCATAGTTTTAGCTGATCACCTGCTGACCTCCTCCTTCATATTTGAAGACAGGTCACTTCATGAAATAGGATACTAGGGACTGTGCATGTATCCAAAAGCAACATGAATCTATTGCAGATTGGTTTTGGTGTTTCAGAAAGCATGGTCACATACGCAGTCTTGAAAGAAGGTGGGAGCGAAGCCAACGTAGAATTAACCACACTGAATAACTTGCACATTTTCAATGAAGTCTTTCATGTATTCTCTGCTTTTCAAAAGTGAACAAGGGCCAAAACCAGCCACATCACTTGGACTTGCTGTAATGAACTCCTGCTTCTCTGCAGTCTGAATCTAAGCCACTATCCTACACATACCACATCATAAGAAACCACTAACCCTAACCATGAGACCAGCACATTCATGTCTCTACAATATGTTCGTTACACTCATATTAATAAATGAATATAATATTACAATGGCTGTGCCATTAAACAACACCTGTTCAATACAATGGAAACAAGGCACTCCATGATTAAATATATTATCTTCTTGACAAAGAATGGCACAACTGTTTGGCTAGAGCTGTGAAGCAAATGGTGTATTTACATATGAAAAGGAATTTGTGTACATTTGATGAATGAGAGAATAATTGCTATATATGGCAAGGAAAAGGGATGTAAAATATTTCATATACTCATTACTGCTATTGCAAGTAAGGGGAAAAGGCCTTGATATAGCTGTGAAGGTACCTTTCTTGACCACTGCAGCTAGGCAAAGCATATACAGGCTGCTGGTAGCATTGCAAGAATAAGTTTTAATATTAGAAATCTTAGCTGGAAACATCTGTTATGATGTGTTCATCATGCCCTGGGAGCACATGCAAAATAGATGTTTTGTCCACTTGAGTTTCAAGGGTCTCAAATGTGGGTTGTCCACCATTGCACCTGGATGTCTGATCCAGATTTTAATAAATTCCTGACAGTGATTATTTCTTCCTTTTTATTCAGTGAACATTTTTCTTTTCTCTTGGTTTCATTCACATTAGTCTCACCATACCTTTCTAAACCACTCAACAGTTATGGATCTTGGCCCTAGCTGGGCAATCCCGGCCCAAACTTCTGCGGAAGCAGGGGAAGAAAAGTTAAAGGGGGTGAAGCACACGAAGGTGGGCTTTATACCTTCAGCAACAAGTTCCAGAATAGAAAAGAAGATGGGATCAGAGGGTTATGGACAAGATACTATGTAAAGGCAAGGGAACATGATAGTTTTCTACTTCAGTCAGCTTTGTTACACACACTTGCATGCACATACACAAACCATGAAGGAGAGCCTTTTCATTGCAAAATTCCCCTGAAATTGCTGCCCTCGGCAGTTATCTGGAGGTGAAAACTAGACCCAACAGTAGAGATGGTGTCCTTCCTGCAATCCAAATCTTACTGCCCCGGTAGGTGGAGGAAGATGGCAGCTTTGGTGCGATACAGTCACTGAAAGGGTGAGAAGTAGCAGGTGAAGAGAAGGATCCTGGATGGGTCGGGAAGCACAGTAGGTTCTTGATTTTGGAATATCCATGTTTAGAGGTGTTGATCTGATTTGCAGAAATGCTAAACCCTCACAGCAGAAACTGATGGCAGTGAGAACCGTATTCAGCAAATACAGAGTGCTATCAAGTACTGAGAACTGTAGTTGGCATCTCAAACTGCCCCCCCAAATTAGCTTAGAGTGTGGACAAATTCGACTTTATTCTTGCTGAAACACGGCTTCTTGTGCATCTAAAAATGGTGATAATGATATCTCACTTTCAGTAAATGTATTCAGGTTTATTTAAAGAAAAAAAAACAAACAGAAATCAATGGGAATATATTACGATATAAAAGCCAGATAAAAGCCCAAGGAAAAGAAAATTCTCTTTTTCTTGTAGGATTTGAAAGGCATGCAGGAAATGCCACCTGAGATCCCATGCTGAATGAGTAGGATAAACATAAGTATCGAGTAACTGCCCATTCACTGGAATAAGGCAAGGTTCCAGTAGAAGAAATGTCTGACCAGGTTTTACATTATGTACCCGCCTGTGGGTGTGGGACGTGTAACTGGACGTGGCCACAGGAATTGAGCTTGGGGAGCATGGTGGGGGCTCAAGTAAGAGGCAGTGGAAAACCTTAGTCCTGCTGCTTAATTTGCTCACGTTCAAGGGCTTCATTTTGTGAGTCTTATTATCCTTTTCACGGTTTTCTTCTCCAGTGCAGATCATGAGTATGGAAAACAACGACAGCACTTTCTGAGAGACAGCTGGCGTGGCTGATTCCTCAGAGCACATGACCACAAACCAAACCTCATACTGTCAGCCTACGTAAATCTTCGCTATGGCTTGCTTAGATTAGTGACCCATCAAAATGTGGTGATGTATAATGACCATTTCTTCTATAAACACTTTTCCTATCTTGTAGCTGATTTTTGTATCTGGTGTACTGCACACTGCATAAGTAACAAGCTGCTCCTTGTTCATAAGCATACCCAGGAAACAGTGATTGCCTGGTGAAGATTTTTAGGCTAGCAAGCAGGGATCTCTGTAATGAGATCTTGCACATTTGTTCACTCTTAGAAGATCAGAACATTCCTTGCCAAACTCTCAACCTTTAAGTGGAAATAGGACACATTGCCCTTCCAAGAAGACATGGATAGGATGGTACAACTCTTCTGACATAGACAAGGAGGCCTAAAAGAAACAGGTCCTCTCATCTGAGAAGACAAGTAACCGCAGTTTTCCTCTTCTTACTGACTCTTGTCAGTAGGTTTGTGCATTTGTGTTTTGGAACATAATGCATAGCAACCATGTGTGGGCAAGCAAGATGATCTACAACTACTAGTGCTTTCGTACCTGGTGAATAGGACTAGAGATCATAAAAATGTTATTTGATCTGTTTCCAATTATTCCTGACTTTATTTAGTAACAAAGTATGATTTATCAAAGCAACAATGATAACTATCATATTTACAAACACAGCATTTTATCAAAACTAGAAACTGTAGATATGCTAAACCAATGTCCTAAATATGCGGAGAAAAGAGGAAAGATTATTTCCCTTCCCCCTTTCAATCACTAACTGGAATAAAAGGAGAAATGACTGCACTGAATTTTTTTTATATGATTTTTTTTTTTTGGTGTTTCATTTCTTTCCCTATTTAACTTTTCAAGGATATTGACATTTGATAAAGCTGGTAGCAGCACAAAAGAGAAAGGCAGATATTCTTCCTTCTTTAGATTATCTCCAAATTCTGATCATCACACAACTTGTTGTATCAAATGACCATAAGAAAAAAGAGGGAAAAAGAAAGAAATTTCTGAAACGAAAAATTTTGCAAAAAAAAAAAGGCAGAAAAAAAGTAAGTCTTCAAATTGTCAAGTGATAAATTGGCCAATTGGATTTTTTAAAAGTGCCTCAGATCAGTTCTTGAACAATTGAGATTTAGTGTGTGGTCATTGATTATGGAATGTTGCATTGTGTTGAGATTAGTATCAGACTCAGTATAATATGTATACTAAACTCCCACTCTCATTTGTGAGTGTTTGTCACCATCAAGAATAAGCATAGCTGTAAAGAAGGAAATATTCAGTAATAGGTTTAACTTTAAATCAGACCCACTGCCAGAAAAAGTGACCACGATAATACATTTCTCCTGCAAATGTTATTCTTCTTTTCTGTTCTGAGTTAAATGAACTTTGTGGACCTGATGAAAATATGTGGCCTTACTCCATTAAAAAGAGTTCACGTATTTTGTTTAACAATAGAAGGCTATGTGTTTATTTCCTTAGATCAATGTAGAGATGAAATGTCACAAAGTAAGCAAACTCTTGTTATGTTCTGGCATCTTTGGCCAGTTTTGCCTTGAGCACACAGTAATTAGTAGATGATGAGGTAACTCTGTTAGTAAACAAATGAACAGAAAGGATGTTAATGCTAGGATGAGCCAAGGAGGGCAGCTAGAGGGCAGAAAAGGCACTTTTTTCCCACTTCTTGTTAGGCCAGTCAAAACTGAAATCCCAAGATTTACATGGTTTAATATCAGATATGCTCAATGCATAGGAAAAAAGCATGGTCATAGCACAGTAAGACAGCAGATGTTATGACAGACAGCCTTCAGCTGAGGTTGTCGGAAATTTATGTGGCATCAAAGCATCCCCATCTCACCAGATGTACTACTCCGTGAGCCAGATAGGCACCTACAAGCTGGCTCCCTGGCTGGCTTTTTCTCTGAGGCCCCGAGCAAAAGAGAAAGCTGATTAGCTTGAGATCCAAGCAGACTGCAGTACTAAGCACCACTGATAAATTAAACTCATTTACATTCTGCTCAAAGATTCTTCCTTGAAAAGAAAAAGTTTCAGATGTGTTGTCTACTCCAGATGTATTACATACTCTCCCCTCTGCCCCAGTTTAGGTTTTTAATTGAAAAAGAGGTACATAGCTGGAAAAAGCTAGAGCTGGACTTTTGAACTACAGCACATAATGCTGCTTTCTGAAGTAATAAAGACTGGGCACACCAAATTCGGAGCGGAAACGCACAGGGAGTTTCCAGCCTTTACAAAACTTACCCAGCAACAGCCCACTTACTAGGCTGGCACAAGGGAGCAGAGAGCACGACTGCTCTAGAGTGGCATACACATGTCCATCATTTGTAGAAAGTGATGTGTCTTATGTGACATTGTCACCTACTATATTTTTCAGTCTTTCTCCCCCATCAGTTTTTTACTTGAAAAGGCAGAAGACTCTTGACTTCATCTTTTGCACTGGGCAGATGTTCTTTCTTTCTTTTCCTCTCCTGTGTTTCTCAAGATTATTTAAATTAGATTTTAGTGATTTTAACAGACATGAGAGATGTCATATTGAAAACCCTGACACCAAAGTCCTGTGTTAGTTTCACTTACGCAGATGATGACACAACAGTGTTGTACACAGCCTGCAGCCAGCAGATCTTGGTCATAATCTGAACAGGTCAAGGGCAGGTTCTATGCATGTGAAACTAATTCGGGGTTTTTGTCTATTTCCTTTTGAGCTCTCTTGTAAAGCTGCTAATGACGGCACCATTTGTATTATCCTGATATCATAAGCATGTCTTGGTAGGTCATATACTGTACTCTGTCTAGCAATCATAATGCCAGTTGCTAATGACCTAAGATAGCCTAGTGCACTAGCTAGTACCTTTAAAAGTATGTGTTAATTAGAGTAATTAGATAATTTCCCCCAAAGTAGCAACAAATAAAATCATAAATACATAAAAATTTCTATAGCCCCACATGTACTTATGCACGGATATGTACTTTTGTATTCATACAGTTCTTAGTGATGCGGTGATTCTTCCAGTGGACACAGCAGTGGGATAATTGCATAGAGATTAATTTTCAGTTCCAGTAAGTGAGAATCTCTCTCTCTACGTATGGTAAGTAAACAGCTTTGCAAGATTTTTATCCATGTTTTTTAAAAATCATCTCTTAGGTTTTACAACATAGGAATTAAAAATCTTGAGTATTTTAATGTCAGTTTAAAAAGGGCTAGGAAAGCTGCAAATAGTGTGTGCAGTAAATCTGTGCCATGGCAGAAACAATCAGAAGAGTAAAGAGTAATGATTAAACATTTAATCAGAAGCATTATACTTTGTTGTGTTCTCATTGTAGCTGCAGGAAAAGATGCTGTAACAGATCTTTAAATAGAAAACCTGAGGCTAAATTCTACTTCATCCATCAAAAGCAGCTGCTAGGAGATGACCTAATTTTAGTGGCTTATCAATTCCTTAGTGCTTGTTGGTTGATGTAACTTTGATCCTCTGATGCTAGATGACTTTTGTGCTGAATATAGCTAGAATTTAATGTGAATCTTTTGGATGGCTGCCCAGCCAAGCTGCATAATCCAAACAAAGAGAGCGAGCAGTACATGATTCAAGCTACTCACGTGTACAATAATACAAATATATGTATCCTGATTCCTTTGGGCAATCAGCTCCATGTCACCAAGCACATATTTCAAATACAATGTCCTTGTGGGTTTTTTTGGTGTGTTTTTCTTTTTCCAAACAATGCTTTGCTTTTCATTGGAAAAACAACACAAGATGCAGTGAGACTCAGCTGTTGCCAAGAAATAATGATAGAGTCAATAATTGCAGGACGTTTTTAATGAATGTTTTCCAAGCAAATCATTGCCATTTCAAAGGCTGTTATTTCTATTTATGTAGAGATTAGCCTACATGTTATCAAGGAGAGGGGATGGTTCTATGTTTTTTTATCATTAGGTTTTGTGGCATTTTTAAGGGATGGGGTTTTTTTAATACTAGAAAATGTCTTTGTCTATCTTACTCTTTATCTGGACTGTAACTTGTTTTCCTTTTCCTTTCTCTCTTTCTCTTTTTGGCTCTTCACTAAAACCATCTGTGACACACATGCAAGTTGCTGGGTGTGTGAGCAATGCTTCACACATATTTACTTGCCCTACTTGGCATTATTTGCTAGTCATTAAAGATTATGCAGGCGTTTTTCTTGTCCCTTTTTTTTTATTCTCTTAGCAAGCTAAGGTAAGAATAAGAGAGTGGTCAGGCTGTTGTACAGCTTTTTTTTTTTTTTTTCCTTCCTGGGAGAGCCTGTGTCTAGGGTTTAGACTGGGGAGGATTTAGACTGGGAGGATTAGACTGGAAGGATTTCTGGGTTTTCTTCCTGGCACTGACAATCATGCATTGTGTGAGCTTGGGCCAGTCACTTAGGGCCTGTTTTTCACACTCCAGTTGAAATAAATGGGAACTGCATGTGCTCAGCACCTCTGCAAACCAGGTCATTTATCTCTCCTCCTTTCATTTATGCACTGATAAATATAACAATCTTCACCTTTATGTATGCAGGCTGGGTAGAAGGATACAAATATGGGCAGTTAAACATGTAAATCCCTCATTTTGATGCACAACCGTCCATTTCATACAACCAGGGATTTCTGTATTTGTGAGCCTTGGGTTCTTTTTGAAAAAGTGGGCCATAAATAACAAAATCTATACAGACTTGTCAGGGAGGCACAGCTGAAATCAATATGTTTGCGTAGCTTCATTTCTACGGTTTCACTTCTGTTAGAAATACTATTAGCTATAAGAATAATTTTAGCCTACTTTATTACTGGATTAAACCATGTTGTCAACATGGAGATGCCTTGGGCTTTACATGCTAATTGTAGGTTATTACAAGACCCAATGCTAGCTGCTTGACACACTTCTGGATTTTTAGGTGGGCTTAATTATCCTTTTGTGGTACATGTATTTCTTCAGTGACAGTAAGCATGTCCAAAGTGGCTAGCCTGCAACTCACGATTGCCCCAGTGAAATGCCTACACTGAAGCATTTCACTATGCCCTATGGACATATAGAAAGGGCCAAATGTGGTACAAAAAGCAGGAGAAAGAAAATGTTTGTAATAAGCAGTCAGATTGACATCTATTTTTACTCTGCCTACCTCTGCTCAAAAAAAACCCCAGTAATAAGAACAAATTTCTTCCATAGAAGTGAGGATGATCATTTAAATGCTACTGGTTTTGATATAAAAATGTCAGTGGCTCGTGGCTCATGGCTCCTGTGTCCTGCTCGTGTAGGAGCTTGCTGGAAGTCAGAAGCACTGAGGGTCTTTCTTGTAGTCACAAGATACTGTCCACCAGCTTCATTGCTGTTCTGCTGCTTTAAAATGATCAAGTTTTGGTGAACATCCCAGTTAAAAAGAAAAAAAAATACTTTTCAGTAGTTTTGTTGTGGAAAAATTTAAATGCTTATGTTTTGCCCACAGTCTCACAAAAAGACCAGAGCATAACAAGGACATCCTACCTGGGGCTTCAAACCTGGATCCTGCTTCCTGGGACAATTGGTCCTGTCTACACCCCCTTCTTTGCCACTTTCCCTAGAAGTCCACAATGTCCCCTTTCTCATGGGACAGACAAGCTCATCACACAACTGAAATGCAGAGGGATGTCCATACATCCTAGAGGAAGCTTTTATTCCTAAGACCTTGCACTTTCACATGTCTCCAGTGCATGCATCAGTCATGGGCTGGGGAAGTGCTTGCCTTTTCCTTGCATGAGGCACACACCTCTAGTGATGGCATGGAAGGATTCTCAGCATGTGTACAACCCTTGGCTGAGTTTCAGGCTACAGGAATTGCCCCGGCCAGAAGATCGGTCATTCCAGTGGCAGAACAAAGAGCTGAACCCACAGCTCTTGTGCTTTTGCCCCAGCCTTCCTGGTGTGCCAGTCAGCTTCCTAAATTGAACCTGATAATTACAGTGTTGTGTCTAACCATGAGCTTACCAAGAGTTTTCAGTGAAACTGGACGAGCTTAAACATTTATGACCCAATTTTGTTCCCACTGGACTGGACAGATTATTATCTTCAATGGAAATAATCTTAGATGTTCTATAAGTGTCAGAGAACAAACAAACAGCTGCTGCCTCTAGAAAGGAGCGATGTATTTTGAGAATGGGGCTGGCAGCCAGGCATTTCAGACTCCTCATGCTGGCCCTGGGCAGATCCTGTATTCTTGCTGCCTCACAGTCCCTGTGCAGCACCGACAGAATTGTTTTGCCTTCCTTCATTGTGGGTGCGTGTGAAGATTAAATAAATCACCTGAAAATTATAAGCATTAAAGTTATTATTATTTCGTACAATCATCAGGAGTCTCTTGCTTCTAGTCAGTCCCCTGCTTCTGAAGTTTCAGTTAAAAATTCATACTGGTGGGATGGTTTTTGCTGCGTTTATGGCTCTGCACTTCGTTGAGGGTTTTGTGATCCTTGTTACCAATGAAGAAAGCTCCTACCTTCCATGATATTCTAAAGATTAATTTCATACTTCATGGTAGTGAGTCAATATTGCAAAATGCCAGGCTTTACTACTGTCAAGATTGTGTTAAGTGGTTAGGGCTAATAGCGAAAGTGCCCTGCTTGCAGGGTGAGCTGCTAAGCATCATCATCAACTGGCCCAGTTGCCTGGTTTACAAAGGAAGCCAGCTGAGGCAAGGATGGGCTGGGAACCCAGATGCATCTCATTGACCTGGATGTGACAGCTGTACTCTTCTACCTGTACTTAACCCACATTCTGGATATCTCTGGATGTGGGTTAACCTAGTTGTTGAATATCCTTGTGTGTTTTTCGCCCCACTTGCTATGTTTGTGAATGCAATGTAAATGAGGCTACAGTGCTGTAAAGTATGATATCACCTGCGTGAAAACAGGCTTTTAAATCCAGCAATGCATAACATAGTTACAAGAGCAGATGCAATCAAACATGTGAAATGACCCTGAAATGTTTTTGGAGGCCTACTTTTTCTTCCAGCATCCTTGAACTTTTACTTTTTAGCAGTGTGAAAACCAGTTTAGACATGGATTACTTGTTATAGAGACATTAGCACTGAGTGTTGCTAAATGATCACAAAAAAGCAGCTAGCAATTTGAAAGCACTCAAGTTCTGAAATATTTATTTAATGGAACCAATATACTAACTAATATTTGCTACAGGTCAAGTGAAAAAATGTGGATACAAAATCAAACATAATAAAATACATACCAAATTCTACCCTGCTTTCTGATTTTTATGCTTATTTGTGCATTATCCATGAAGTGCCGTGTATAAAAGCTCATCTTCATAAACACTTGTGCTTTGTGCCAAATTACGTGCCACTGCAGTTACTCTGGATTGACAGTGCTAAAACTTAAAACTGAATTTTCCCTGTCCAAAATACTACTATTTGTTCCTGCAGTCAGACATTTGTGCATGGAAGAACAGCACAAAATACACGTTTTGCCTTTCAACAAGTGAACAGAGACTTTAGGGTATTTTTTTTGGCACTTTCTGAGGAAAAGATCTTGTGTATGTGTAATTAAAGTACCAAACACTGATCACAAGTGCACAGTCCCTTTGCTAGTAGTCCATAAAGATCCACCTGTCTAACTAGATTTTTGGAAAATACTTTGAGTTAAAAAAGTGTTCGTTAGTCAAGAAAGAGACTCCAAAAAATACCTTATCTTGACATGCGTCAACATGTAAGACCCATGGTGCTGGAAATACAGTGTTGGTGGTTATCTTACTTCACTGAAACTTTAGAAGCAAAGTAGTTCATGGCTTTTGCTGTAAATAGTGTAACAGCCACCGTCAGCACTATTTTGGGGCAAAAGCCTGGAAGCCCGTGGTCCTTCTTGGAGCAGTAGGGTAAAATCAATGAAGGGCAACTGTAACCAGCAAGTGCCAACAGAGCTCTGGAGGTACCTGAGCAAGGCTGCGAGACCTCTGGGCAGGCACGTCAAAGTTTTGCCTCAGTACATTAGTGGAAACAGCTCTGTATGACTTTTCCATGGTCACATGCGATAACCATGGGTGAGCAGGGAATGAACCCAGGTCATGTGCATCCTTGGCAAGGACATCAGGTAATGCACCGTCTTTCTTACCTTAGATCAGAAACACCAGAAAGATGTTAAAACATCAGAAAGATGTTTTAACTCACAAAATAAACTGGAATTGAAGAATCAGTGAGTCTGCTACAGCCAGTGTGAATCAGACAACTGTGAATTTCTTTGCTGTTTTGGTGATTTGTTGTGTAAAAAAAATAATAAAAATTAACAGTGCTGCAATTATGGGGGTTGTAACAGTTAGTTACCAAGTCTAGGTTTTCAAAAGTAATTTCATTAGTTTATTTTATGTTTTTATTTTCTTACAGCTTGAAAAAAATAAGGAAATAAGACTTGTGTTATTTGAGAATGCCCAGTGTCTTTTTTGGAAGGAAGACCCAGGCTGTGCTACATTGCCATTAATGGAAATGAGAGTTAAGAGCCTAGTCCTTTTGCAGCAGGGGAGATTAGAGCATATTGTGAATATGATTTCAGTATATGTACGAAGTTCCCCAAGGGTATCTCATCAACAGCAACTTCAAAAGTTACTTTTATGCCACTTCCACTCAGCTGACAAGAACACTTGACATTTTGAGAAGGTTTAGAATAGAAAACATTAGCAGTTCGTGTTGATCATGTAACTCATTGGCAAAAACACTACTGTTTAAATATCATGTTCAGTCATCGCTGGATTGCAGTCTAATGAGCGTAAAAGATGAGTACTTCTCAAAAGAGACTTGTTTTGTAACTTCTATGGTTACAAACTTGCAAAATGAAAAAAAATGGACATTTACTTTTCCCCAAATATAATTTTCAAGGAAATGTCCTTTTGTGCATTGGAAGGGCACTCCAAACAGCTGTAAATAAATAGTCATGATTCTGTACTTTCTGCTTGGTGAAATCTCAATAGGAAATTTTCATTGTTATGAATAGGATCTTGCTCATGTCATAGTTACCAAGTATGTTCTAGCTTGTCTTTGAACACGTCCAGCCTTATGGATGTATTTAGCCATTATCAAGGAGTAGCGTTCCAGGTAATCCTGAAGTAAAAGGAAATGTAATGTCCTCTTTCCTCCAACTGAAATAATCACTGCTTGACTTTTCCTCTAATTGAACCGACCAGCTTTTAGAATTCACTTTGGCATGGATCAAGGAGTGGGATTGCTGATGTCTTTAACTTGCTTGTTTATTTAACATCCCAGTACATAATCAGTTGAATAAAAATGACCTTCCCCTAAATATATCTGAGTGGCTATACTATATTATACTAATGACGGCAACATGCAGAAAGCCAAAACAAGCGTTTTGCCAGTATCAACAGAAATGATGAAAACACAGTGTGCAGCAATGTACGAATTATTGCTGCCAGCTTGCAGTTCCCAAGTTAACTCTTGATGAAGTTATAAATTGTGACAATGAATACTGTTTCTGTCTTGAGTCACACTGTGGGCCAATTCCTGCTGTCATAAATTGAGACTAAAACTATTACAATTAGATGGTTCTATTTCTGTCCAACTAAAATCAGAATTTTCCTTCCAAAAATCAAATAATGACAGTGTGAGATGGAAAAAGGCATACATGATGATTTCTGTTGCATGGTTTCAACCAGTTCAGGTACAGACGTGGAAGGTAACTCAGTGACTCAGTCTGGGAGTTAACTTATGCCAAGATGTGTGGTTCAGAGCTTTCTTTGCGAACAAGGAAGTAAAAGAAATCTAATTTCAAGCTCCATTGGAAATTGAGGGGAAGCAAACAATATCTGAGAGATAGAAAGCAAGGAAGGGATAGGATAAAAATTCATGAGAGATATAAGGGGTGGGGGAGGAATGGGACTGCTTATCTGAATTCTCCCTAAATGTCTTCAGAGACTTCGTTCCAGACCATCCTAGTTTTAGGTTTTTAAAAACAAATCCTCCCTCTTAATTTAAATAGGGGTATGCTAGAATTAGAAGCACTTACCCAAACCACCCAGGCTTTAACTTTCAGGGTTCAGAAAAAATGGGACCTGGAACTGAAACAGCTTTGGTTTGGCTTTTGCAAAACCCAACCCACCTTTTTTTTTTCCGCATAGCTAGGCTAAAGCCTCAATCAGAGAACTAGCAGTGAATGTGTAAAAACAGCACATGCTAAAAAGAACAACTGCAATTCAGCTACTTCACTCTGTGCAGTGCTGACTTACGGGATACTGGAAAGATAGTAGAAATGTTTCCACCCAGGAGTAGCTGTGGAAGGAAGCAGGATCGTTTTGGGACCATGGAGCTGTATTGATGTAACATCAAGACTGTCTCCCCAGACTTCCACTGACGTTACATCCCAAATCTGTCTGTGCTAGATAGCTTGCATCTTGGCTGAGAATAGCTGAAAGTCTGAAACGTTTTCAAGTATAGTATGTGTACCCTGTTTCACTTCATTGCTTTGCTTCATTACTGTGGTAATCTCCTTCACTGTGAGTGTTTATAGAAAGCTTGTTCTCCAGGTTAGAAAACAAGAATTGCTTTCATTGTTGGGCTTCTTCCAAGCTCCATCCTTAATTATAAACATATTTTCATCAATCTTTTTCCCCAACCTTTTGTTTGGAAACTTCACTATTTAAAGACCTGGGTAACATCACAGTTTGCCAAAGGCCGTATTGTCCAAGGGGAAGAATATCCACGATGAAATGCTTATCTTCTTTTTCCCCTTGTGCAATAGTGCCTCATTACTGTTGTTATTCACAAAAGGGAGGATTTTTCTATTATCAGCGTATCTCCTGTACTGCACTTTCAACATTTAATGGCCATTAAAAGAAATAAATTTTAAACATGTTTTGCTACAGATGAGTTTGAATTAACTCCCCCTCAACCTCTAAAATCTTGGGGACTTTTTTAATGGTAATTTGCCAGGACTTTTTTAAAAGTTTCCGGAGCAGAGCAAGCTTAGTAATTCTAATCATAATGTAAGCATTTTCAAATGAGAATATTCCTTGTGAAAATACGACCACTAACAAGCAAATTATGTGGAAAAAATTAAAAATATCTCAGAAAAATTCCAGGCAATCTTAGTGCTTTTGTCATGAGATAAATCTCCATTTTATGAGCATTCCACTGATACTTTCCACTTCTTTTCATCTTCTTTTCTGTAATGTTTTGTTAAAGAATAGTCACAAACTATTTTGCCTTTTCCAGGTAGAATATGGAAAGGTTGTTGCATGTATCCCTGGAGTGTCTCGGTCAGAGTTTTTACTGGAGAGAATAGAAGTCACATGTACTTCAAATACTTTCCTGCACAGGGTCAGCTGGATGCTCTGGGACATGTTTTGAAATAAAACTGTAGCATAAAATTGTAAAACCTGATGATGACTTCCTCACCATGGAAAACTTCTGTACAGAATGATGATGTGTACAGAACAGTGATTCAAATATTAGTGTAATTTCCTGTAATAGAGACCCAAATTTTAGGACACTGCATAGAAGACAAACATCTTCTGCTGACTCACCCTCATCTTTCTCCATCTTCATATATTACAATATCTCTGGTCAGTATCAGCCTTGGGTTGATGCTGCTGCTGACACATCTGTCCTGTTTTGGACATGTGTTATGGAAGGCCCAATTAAGTGTAATGTAAAAACAGTCAAAATTCCCACCTGCTCTTTTACACTCTTTTCCCTATGCAGGAAAGGCTGGCGTTTGGTTTGGTTTGGGTTTTTTTTGTTATAGTTTGAATTACCATCACAGGTAGACTCATGGGTGGGTATGTATCTGATACATATGTTGCTCTGAGAATAGGTGGGAATGGCTGTAGAGGCTGTCATTAATTTTATAGGTCCACCATTGTTGCCAGAAAATTAACATGCTGCTATTCCCTAGCCCATTTTGAACTGGAAGAGCTGCTAGGAGCTTACCCACCATTTTCATATAAGCATTATATGATCCGAGAGGTGGGAGTTTTGGGGTGGCACATCCATCCACTGCCATCTCTGAGGGAGAGCAAGAGCCATTTGATTTAACCTGGAGGGGGAGACTGTTCAAACTCACTGGGGAAGGTGTTACTGCTACCAGTAACAAACATGAGTCCTGTTCTTTATGGATACAGCTACCCAGCTTTGCTGGAGCCTGATGGATGGGTTTGTTCATTCAGTGGTGGTGGAAGCAAGGACATTGCATGAACTGATGTGCCAGTATTTGAAAAATGCTGTACAAGACTACACAGTGGCAATGGTGGTAGGAGCCAGACAGTAAGTGTAGGATTACCTGATGGCTTACCTTCTTGAGAAATCAAGATCACCCACTAGAACTGGAAACCAATTACTCCAATGTACAACAGAATTGGCGTAGAGAAGAATTGTGACATTTTTTATATTCCAAACAGAAGCAAAGGAAGTGACCTCAGGCATCGCTGTTCTTTCTGCCTACCCTCTTTTTCTGCTCTAAGTGTAAGAGCACACTGTCCTTCTGGCTCACAATGAAATTTCCTCTCAAGTAAGTATCTAAACCTACAGTGGTCTCAGGGGACAGAACATCTTGTGGGAGCTCAGTGTCACCCTAAGTGAAAAGACTGGAGGTGCTGGGTTTGGGGACAGGTGTTTGGTGCTTCTACTGTTGCTGATGGGTTTTGGAGGATGGCAAACCTTCAGGCCTGGCCATTCCCAGGGAGTGGAGCGGATCAGCCTGCTGGGGTGGCATGAGCCATCATCTGCCATCCTCGTATTGCCTGCAGAGAGGCTGGGAGTACTGTCTTAGCACAACAGCCATGGGCCTGGTTTGTTCCTGGAAAGGGCAACACCCCACCCAGGAAGGATGCTAGAGTTTTTGGAAGGCCCCTGTAGTATTTTGGGGGCTGAGATTATGCATACCAGTGGGCGGGGGAAGGAGGGAAGAAATGAAAGATGCTGTTGAGTTTTGGCCTAAGAGTGGAAGAGTGTGCAGCAATGTTAAATGTAGTTTGTCTCTGTGTAGTGTTCTTCGTTATGCTTGATAATTTAGAGAATTACAAACTGCACTTATGAATAAACAAATCAGAGCATTGCTGCGGGCATGCGGAGAACAGAATATACGCATGTGATGTTATGTAGTAAATAGTACTGTTGTCTTCGTGACATTGGGGCCACATGCTTTGCATGGAGGACTTAAACATTTAGTAGCAGTAAAATCCATTAGAACAGGTAATTATTTCCTCATATTTGCTTCCTCCAAAGCCAGCACATTGAAAATAGGCTGTTTCCTTCTCCAGACATTCCTTTTGTGATGATAGAAACTCCCCCCACTGCAGCCTTAGCACAGGAACATGCTGACTTAATGCTTTCTTTTCACTAATGATTTTGTATTTTGGACTTTGTTGATGTACTTCTTCTGCTATCTTAATGCAGATCCCAATTTGATCTTGAATTTAGGGAATGGAAAATTCTGATAAACACCCGGGCTGTCGTGAATGCAAAGGACAAAGCCTTTGTAGTAAAATGTCTCTGACATACGCCCATGAGAAGTGTTTGATCTGTTGTAAAAGGCATCTGCCTAAAAAAAAAAATATGTTTTTCCTTTTTGGCTTTGTTGAGCAGACTGTGGAAGTAAATGACACAAAGTAACCCTTCTTTTCCTCTCCTACTGCCCTCTTTTTTGTTTGATCTAGCAGTGCTGTGATAATGGTGAGTCTGTAACTTGAAAGTAATTTCTGTAATGACTTACAGCATGAACAGAGGAATTTTTATTTTCTGCTGCTAAAGCAAGATCAAAGTATGATCTAGAGATTAGACCTGTTTTGAGAGAGAGAACTGAGCAGCCTATATCTACCTCTGTCACTGAATGGCTGTGTCAAACTGGGCAAGTCACTTAACTTCTCTGTGCCTTGGGCCTTTGCTGTGTACTTGTGCTACTACCACATTTTGCATGGCTTAATCATAAATGACTGGCTGCATGCTAATTAGCCTCAGCTGGTACAAAGTTTATTATCCTTGTTTTCAACCTTTACACCAATTCAGGGGACATGATGGCTGGTTTTGATTTAGGTTTGGTCACAGCTTGCAGGAGGGGAAGGAAGAAAGTGCTGAGGTCCACAGAGGAGATGCAGGCAATGGCACAGGCTGGAGGCTGATGGGAATTTCTGGGCTCACGGCTGTACTGTACGAAGGACGCCAGCATCACGGAAGCATTATTACAGTGTTTTATCTTGGCCTGGATTAGTTTGAACAACCAGCTGAGCTACTAGCAGCAATATACACAGTGCAGCCCAACCTTCCAAATAAGTCCTGTGTCTCACATTGGCTGCACATGACTTTTGGTCACCAGGTTTGTACTGTGCTGCTGCTCAAACTAGTTCAAATAACACTAGCTGAGATATGCTGGCCACCTCTCGCAGCTGTAGTTTGGAGGTAGTGCATGGTCGTGAGCTCAAACTGGCAAATGAAAAAGTCAGGTCTGTCAGTCTGCCAGTGTGCTGCATCTGCATGAATGCACAATCCACTGAAAAGCAATTGACTGGCCAAGCCCTCCAAATACCAGGGCAAAGCTGTGCCAACAGTTGTCTCCCTGACAACTGTGTGAGCACTCTTCTATGTGGAAGAAATCGGTCACAATCAGTCTAGAAGGAAAAAACTTGTGGAAATCCCTCTGCTCTAGACAAGGCTGCAGTTTTGCCATCTGTAAAGAGAGAAAGATGGCAGGAGTGCCCCATTCTGTAGCAATACTGGAAATTTAATCCATAAGTACATGTAAAGGCAGCACAATTAAATCAGAATTATGGGAGCAATACAGTGCTGTGTGCGAAAGCAGACTCACATTCTGCATTTTGTACACAGGTGGCCTCAGACTCCCTGCTGCAAAATGTCTGCAGTCTGCATCTCTGGAGAATCAGTAGGAGTTGAAGAAAACTTCCAAATGTTGCACGCATCTGTGAGGGAAACAAGGAAGCTGCCTTCTCCCAAGTTATCAACAGGCAAACTTGGGAATAAAGAGATTAACAGACCCTGTGTGTGGTGCAATGTGTTGTTTTTTTCATGTTGATGTACCTGAGAAAGAAGAAAAAAACCCCAAATTTCCCAGTATGACAAGGCAAAACAAACCCCATGAATCCCTGCAGCAGTTGCAACAGTGTCGTCTTGCCCTCTGCCCTTTGTCCTTCTAAGGGAAAATGTTGGGTAGCATACAACATTTAAAAAGTTAATGATAGGCTAGCTGCTAAAAGCTAACACTTGTGGCTTTGGGTTCCAGGAGCGGAGGAACAGGAGGGCAGCCTGCTCATACCAAATATCTGAGAGTACCTTACTCACGGGAAGCACTGGCAGACTATAAAGTGCTCTGTTAATTATTGTTGACATTGCATAGAGAGCTTCATGCTGTTCTTTCTCTGCCTGCTTCAACTTAATTTGTTTGAGAAAGTACTTTTTCTGTGCTGCAGATTGCGTAAATTCATATACTCTACTGCACTGACAGATGTGTCTTTGTTTTAGAAGAAGCCATTATTTTTTTCAGTGCTGAATGTGAATGGAACATTTCACATTGGTGGCTTCCAAAAATATTTATAAAGTGAAGCTGAGCAGCTCAAAATATTTTGCCCTCCTACACTGACATTCACAAGCCTTTATAAGAGCGTTATCAAAAGCATTTGCAGTGGAACGTGCTTAAGTTGGCCACAAAGACTGCATTAGTCAACAAATGACTGAAGGCACTCATTTTAGTGAGCTCTACCCCACACAATGTGTAGCAGAACCCAGTTAACACAATTGTAGCTAACGGGGCAATTGTTCTATATTGTGGGTCAAAGACTATCTTATAATGATCCTTAGTTCTCATAACTCCTGCTTATCTGAGGAAACAGAGGGTGAAGAAGTAGGAAGGGACTAAAATTCCCCCTTCTTCTTTCTGCTGGTAAGGCACGGTTTGACTCTTCACTGACCTCCACAGGCAGTGCTTGCTCTGAGGCATGCCATGACTATGGTAATCTGGCTGTGAGTGGTGGTATTGTTCGCCTTCCACATTTCACTGCTGACGATTACCTAGGTGTTCTTCAGCTCACTCTCCCGTTCATTGATTCTTCCTGAACACACTGCTAAGAAATGAAGCACACTGCATCCACTTGAGCAGAGAGAAATGCTCCCTATGAACACATAAATGCATCAAACTTACTCTTAGGTTTCATTACAAATTAAAATGATCTCTCTGCCAACTGATTGTAACGATGTCCATAATCTTCACCACCGTATTGAAACCAGGGCTTCCCATGTATTTCTTCCCACAAGGAGTCATCCAAGTGAACTACATCTGCAATCAGTGCCCTCCAGCTGCAAGTAGAAGAGCATGGCTGACTGACCTCGTTAGTATAGTGATGGTAATTGACACTCGATGATTTGAATGATAAAACCATATGTATTCCATGTCCATTCTCAACTTTGTGCATTTCCATCTTCAAAGTCTTAAAATGTTGTATAATGAATAGCAGCGAGTCCAAGGAAAACTACTTAGAAACCTGCTAAATAATGTATATCTCCATTGGCTTTGGTCAGCCCATCCCTGCCCCAAAGAATCAGGGACAGTGGGGCTAAGCACCACTCTGAAACACTCTGATTCAACGGCAAAATGGTTAGAAAAGACATTTTAAACAGTGGGAAGTTTCCCTTGCTGAATAGTACAGCAAGGAACCCAACAGCACAAGTTGTCATTCTACACTGTCCTGCCTTCCTAAATACGAGTTTGTGATGGTGGAAAAAAGGTGGGCAGCTGAAACCAGGACAGCTGGTTTTTACCAACCATTTTACCATTTACTCAACAATTAACAGGGACTCCACCTAATCCCCCTTCTTCATTATTTAGGAGATAAAATATCACTGTAATATACCTGATGACTGCACCCTGGTTAGGATGCCATTTCCCTTTAATAGGTGTAGAAGATTCTTTCCTCATAATCCTTGCACTGTTTGGACACAGTCCTTTTCCTTGCACTTGCATTTTTCCATTGCTAGATGATTTTGTTTTTAATTGTTGGTGAGTGTGTGACCCTTTTGTCATCTGTATGCAGTATTAATTCTGTGGTATTTAAGCACGTCAAAATGAAAAGTGTCTCACCTGAAGATCATTTTCACTGGAGATGAGTAACTGATCTCCTTTTTTTTGTAAAAAGCCACTTATTTTGGTTTTGTGAATTTTGGAGGCTTGTGGATTGAAGTTACTTCTAAAACTTTGAAACAGGAAAGAATAGCACCCTTTCAAGCACGTGTTGCAATGTATTTGCTACGCTTTTGCTTATAGCTTGCAGGAGGTGAAAAAGCAGTAATAGGTGACCCAGAATGCAATTAAAGAAAGAAATGTGGAGAAAAGTAACCGCAGACACATGCAGTCTTTTGTACCCTGTGAAGTGGTAATTCCCTTTAATGAATTTGTAACTTAATTAAAAAATCCAAAAAACTCAATTTTCCCATTTGTTCAGTGCAAAGTAAGAGAATACTTATGATTTTGATTAAAATATTATTGAAGAAGCTACTCCTCTGGTATTTTGTGGACTGGGCTTGAACAGAAATGAGATACAGAGTTTGCCGCTAACGTAACCATGCCAAGGGAAGCGGGAACTGATATGACAGATCATCTCAGACTATCTGAAGAATTGGGTTAAAGGATGAGGGTTGACAGGGATGTTCTTCTGGCACTAGGTAGCCCTCCAGATAAAGGATGATGTATATCTGTGCAGAAGGCATTTGTTTTTGATGGCCAAGCCATGACTGTGAAGTAGGCTTCCTTTCCTCTGGGAGCTTATCTCAGATTTCACCAGCTCCTACTGCAAGTGAAGAGCACCTTTCTTTGACCTTGACATTTCTGGCATAAATGTTTAGGGGCGTGTAAAATCCCAAACCAAACGCTTCTCTCCTTGGGGGAAAGGATTAGTGAACAAACATGTGATAGATGATAGTGACGTTACTTAATGCATGACTGATTTGCACGTTTTATTCTCCTCTCACTGAAGTTGTAAGCAGCCACAGAAGAAAAACAGGGCACATTATGACACTAGTGTGCCTGATGCATTAGTTAGTAGGTACACAGACATATGCCTAGACATAGGCAAAATGTTTGAAAATGCTTGCTTTCCCAAGAAAGCCTTGAACTTGCCTGCAGAAGTCTTGCTAGAGCTTTTGAACTTGTAAAAATGCAGTTTCAAAATTCACCTCCAGCCCCAAAAGTAGAAATGAGGTTTTGCAACCCACTCGTGAGATGCTCATCCTCCCATTGCAACATGGTGTCTCTGTCTTAAGAAAGCCTTTTTTTGGAAAACATCCGTGTGTTACTTGGGCTTGCACGCTTGTGCTTGGTGGGTGTACAATGCAGTACCCCTTAGGTGAACCGCCTTCTGCTGAGAACAGCATTGCCACTGTCCCTCACCAGGTGGGGACGACAGACGCTGCGCGGTAGCCGCAGGTGAGTAACGCACTCTGAGATGTCCAGCTGCTTGGAGACATAGGAGAAACAAGAACTCACCGAACTGGTTATAAAGGCCCAGTTAGGGGCTCCCTGATGCCGGGTCCTGTTCAGGCAGGCTATGAAACCTGCTGCAGCAGGGTGGTTTTGTTTGGAAAGAGCCTTGCGCTCCCCTTTTTTTTTAAACCCTCTCCAATTCCTTCTCCCCTTTTTAGAGCGTTTTGACTGAAAGAATACACTGGCAGCGCTCAGTGCTGCGTTGGAGGGAGGCCCCAGTTAAACTGGTTCCAGATGTGCTCGAACTGGCCGGTCCATGTGCACTGAAGAGGAAAGTGTGCCTCTGCAGTCAGGGCAAGGCACCCATGTGCCAGGCGATGCACGTGGCTGACTGCCACAGCTACTAACCTAGTATTAACTGCATTAATTACGGACATAAACAGTGTTTGGTGCCAAGCATGTCACAAGTTGATTGTAAAAGCTGTGGTGTAGGCAGAGTTTCAAATTATGCTTCACTTTTAATTTTAAGCGCCTCCCCCCCGAAAATTCCTTGAACGTGTCTGTGTATTTATGAAAACACAAATGTGTATGGAGCGGGAGAGCTATCGGCTTGTAAATGCTATGAGAGTACCTGCTAATGCCTGGGAGCAAATTATCGGCAGACTCCTGGGGTCGGGGCCGGAGGTCCTGCAGCCTCCGGCGAGGGAGAGCCCCCGTCCCCGTCCCCGTCCCGCTACGCCGCTGGGCACAGCTGACCTACTTTTTTCTGCATTTCTGCTCATACTGCCCGGCCCCCTCCCCCGCGGGGGGCTCGAAGGCTTTTTAACCCTTCGGAGAGCAGGCAGCGGCCCCCACCGGCGCAGCCTGCGCCCGTGCCCCCGCCCCGCGGTGGGCGCCCGCT